>NW_026125978.1:0-170232 GCF_943737965.1 Phodopus roborovskii | reverse complement strand
TCCTTCCTTCCTTTCTTTCTTTCTTTAAATCAATGTTGATATCGATTTGTTATCTCTCTAGGGTTAATTATGAGAAATTATCTCTTTATTCATTCATTTTTTTGCTCATATCTATGGTTAAGAACTCAATCACCTTTCACCATTGAGCAATCATTGAGGCTTCATGCATTAAAACACCATTCACTGGTTTAAAGTATGTTGATTTAATTATGAAAATCTGTCATTATATATTCAGTGATCACTGGAGTATTGAGCCACCTTAGGGGTGTCCATCCTGCCAGACCATCACATCTTCGAATACTACACTTACTTCCTTAACTGTTAAGTTGGGAAATTAAATGATAATTCATCACTTAATTAATGAATTTAAAACACAGGTAATGTTATGGACCATAAGTCCCTTTTGGAGTCAGATTTTAGGAGTTGATGTAACATCATCTCATTACTTCATCATTTAGCTTATATAAAGAGATCTTTACATCAGCGATATGTTTAGGATTTTGGTCAGTGTTAATATAAAATGCCTACTAATTTATTATCATTTTAAATTATTATCAATTTAATTTATTATCAATTTAATTTTGGCACTGGTCCTGGCCCTGGCCCTGCACCTCCTGGCCCTGGCTGCACCTGGCCCTGACCCTGACCCTCTACCTGGCCATGGCCCTGCACCTGGCCCTGGCCCCTGCTCCCACACTAGACCTTACCCTGGCCTTGCACCTGTCCCTGACCGTGCACCTGGCCTGACCCTCGCTCAGCACCTGGCCCTGGCACTAGCCCTGCCCAAGGGCCTTGGCCATGGCCCTGCACCTGGCCCTGGCCCTGCACCTGGCCCTGGCCCTGCACCTGGCCCTGGCCCTGGGCCTGCACCTGGCCCTGGCCCTGCACCTGGCCCTAGCCATGGCCCTGACCCTGCACCTGGTCCTGGCCCAGTCCCTGCACCTGGCCCTGGCCCTGCCCTGCATGTGGCCCTGCTTGGCCCTCACACCTGTGGCTCCGCCCTCTACCTGGCCCTGGCACTGAACATGGTCCTGGCCCTACTCCTGGCCCTGCACCTGGCCCTGGCCCTGACACTGACACACCCCCCGGCCCTCACCTGGCCCTGGCCCTGCACCTGTCCCTGCCCTGGCCCTGCACCTGGCCCCTAGCTCCGGCCCACCTGGCCCTGGCCATTCACTGCCATGACACTGGCCCTGTCCTGGGCCTGCTCTGGCCCTGCACTTGGCCTTGGCCCAGGCCCTACACCTGGCCCTGGCCCTGGGCCTGCTCCTGGCCTTCACCTGGCCATTACCCTGGCCCTGCACCTGGCCCTAGCCCTGGCCCTGCACCTGGCCCTGGCCCCTGGCCCTGCCCCTGACCCTAACACTGCCCCTGGCCCTGGCCCTGTCCCAAGCCATGCCCCTGGCCCTGAACCTGGCCCTGGCCCTGCACCTGGCCCCTGCCCCTGGCCCTGCACCTGTTCCCAGGCCCTGGCCCTGTACCTGGCCCTGGCCCCTGCACCTGGGCCTGGCCCTGTACCTGGCCCTGGCCCTGACCCTACCCTGGCCCTGAACCTGCCCCCTGGCCCTGCCCCTGGCCTTGCCCTGGCCCTGCCCCTGGCCCTGGCCCTGGCCCTGGCCCTGGCCCAGCACGTGGCCCTGGCTCTGGCCCTCTACCTGGCCCTGGCCCTTCACTTGGCCATGACCCTGGCCCTATGGCCTGCCCTGGCCCTGCACTGGCCCAGGCCCTGGCCCTGCACCTGGCCCTTCCCTGGCCCTGGCCCTTGCCCTGACCCTGGCCCTGCCCTGGCCCTAGCACCTGGCCCTGCACCTGGCCCTGCACATGGCCCTCCCCGCCCTGGCCCTGACCCTGACCCTGAACCTGGCCCTGGCCCTGTACCTGGCCGTGACCCTGACCCTCTACCTGGCCATGGCCCTGCACCTGTCCCTGGCCCTGCACCTGGCCCTGGCCCTCTACCTGGCCATTACCCTGCGCCTGGCCCTGGCCCTGGCCTGGATCCACAATGTTGGTTTTAAATTGTCTCTTGTGATTTCTTTCTTTCTTCCTTTCTTTCTTCCTTCCTTCCTTGCTTTCTTTCTTTAAATCAATGTTGATATCGATTTGTTATATCTCTAGGGGTTAATTATGACTAATTATCTCTTTATTCATTCATTTTTTTTTGTTCATATCTATGGTTAAGAAATAAATCACCTTTCACTATTGAGCAATCATTTAGGCTTCATGCATAAAACACCATTCACTGGTTTAAAGTTTGTTGATTTAATTATGAAAATCTGTCATTATATATTCAGTGATCACTGGAGTATTGAGCCACCTTAGGGGTGTCCATCCTGCCAGACCATCACATCTTCGAATACTACACTTACTTCCTTAACTGTTAAGCTAGGAAATTAAATGATAATTCATCACTTAATTAATGAATTTAAAACACAGGTAATGTTATGGACCATAAGTCCCTTTTGGAGTCAGATTTTGGGAGTTGATGTAACATCATCTCATTACTTCATCATTTAGCTATATAAAGAGATCTTTACATCAGCGATATGTTTAGGATTTTGGTCCCGCAGTGTTAATATAAAATGCCTACTAATTTATTATCAATTTAAATTATTATCAATTTAATTTATTATCAATTTAATTTTGGCACTGGTCCTGGCCCTGGCCCTGGCCCTATCCCTGGCCCTGGCACTGGCATCCCTGGCCCTGACCCCCGCATTGCCCTGGCCCTGACCTGGCCGCCATGGCCCTGCACCTGGCCCCTGGCCCTCCCTGGCCAGCCCCGCCCTGGCCCTGCACCTGGACCTTGCCCTGGCATTGCACCTGTCCCTGACCCTGCACCTGGCCTTGACCCTCGTCTAGCACCTGGCCCTGGCACTAGTCCTGCCCCAGGCCTTGGCCATGGCCCTGCAAATGGCCTTGGCCATGGCCTTGGTCCTGGCCCTGCCCCTGGCCCTGCACCTGGCCCTGGGCCTGCCCCTGGCCCTGGCCCTGGCCCTGCCCTGGCCCTTGCCCTGCACCTGGACCTTGCCCTGGCCCTGGCCCTGTCCCTGACCCTGCACCTTGCCTTGCCCTCGTCCAGCACCTGGCCCTGGCCCTAGTCCTTCCCCAGCCCTGGCCCTGGCCCTGCACCTGCCTTGGCCCAGGCAGCCCTGGACCTGCACTGGCCTTGGCACTTGCCCTGCACCTGGCCCTGCAACTGGCCCTCCATCTGGCCCTGGACCTTAACCTGGCCCTGGCCCTGGGCCTGGCCCTGCACTCCTTGGCCCTGGGCCTGCACCTAGCCCTGGCCCTGCACCTGGCCCTGGCCGTGGCCCTGACCCTACACCTGGCTCTCACTCCCCTGGCCCTCATCTGGCCCGGCCCACAGCATGTGGCCCTGCCCTGGCCCTCACCTGTCCCTGCCCTGAACCTGGCCCTGCCCTGGCCCTACCACTGGCCCTGCACCTGCCTCTGGCCGTGACCCTGACACCTGACCCTGGCCATGCACCTGGCCCTGGCCCTACACCTGGCAATGACCCTGACCATATACCTGGCCATGGCCCTGCTCCTGGCCCTGGCCCTGCACCTAGCACTGGCCCTGGCCTTTCACCTGGCCCTGACCCTGCCCAAGCCATGACCCTTCCCAGCTACTGGCCCTGGCACTAGCCCTGCACCTGGCCTTGGCCCTGGCCCTGTCCCTGCACTTGACCCTGGCCCTGCACCTGGCCCTGGCCCTACATCTGACCCTGGCCCTGCACCTGGCCCTGGTCCTGGCCCCTGTACCTGTCCCTGGCCCTGGCCCTGCACTTGGCCCTGGACATTCATCTGACCCTGGCCCTGTACCTGGCCCTGGCCCTGGACCTGCCTCTGACCCTAGCCCTGCTCCTGGCCCTGGGCCTGCACCTGGCCCTGACCCTGCACCTGGCCCTGGCCGTGGCCCTGACCCTGCACCTGGTCCTGTCCCTGTCCCTGCCTGGCCCTGGCCCTGCATTGTCCCTGCTTGGCCCTACACCTTCCCTGGCTCTGGCCTCTCACCTGGCCCTGGCACTGACATGGTCTGCCCTGGCCCTACTTCCTGGCCCTGCACCTGGCTCCTGGCCCTGACACTGACACTGACCCTGGCCCTCACCTGGCCCTGGCCCTGCACCTGCTCCCTAGCCCTGGCCCTGCACCTGGCCCTGGCTCTGGCCCTACATGGCCCTGGCCATTCACTTGGCCATGACACTGGCCCTGTCCTGGGCCTGCTCTGGCCCTACACTTGGCCTTGGCCCTGGCCCTGCATCTGGCCCTGGCCCTGGGCCTGCTCCTGTCCCTTTCCCTGGCCCTGGACCTGGCCCTAGCCCTGGCCCTGCACCTGGCCCTGGCCATGCACCTGGCCCTGGCCCTGCACCTGGCCCTGACCCTGACACTGCACCTGGCCCTGGCCCTGACCTGGCCATGCCCCTGGCCCTGAACCTGGCCCTGGCCCTGCATGGCCTTGGCCCTTGCCCTGCACCTGGTCCTTCCCTGGCCCTGGCCCTGAACCTGGCCCTGGCCCTGCCCTGGCCCTGGCCCTGTACCCCTGGCCCTGGCCCTGCACCTGGCCCTGGCCCCTAACCTGGCCTGCCCTGGCCCTGTACCTGGCCGTGACCCTGACCCTCTACCTGGCCATGACCCTGCACCTGGCCCTGGCCCTAGTCCTGCACCTGCACCTGGCCCTGGCCCTGCCCCTGGCTTTGCCCTGGCCCAGCACCTGGCCCTGGCACTAGACATGCACTTGGCCTTGGTCTGTCCCTGGCCCTGTCCTGGCCCTAGCCCTTGCCCTGCACCTGGCCTTGGCCCAGGCCCTGCACCTGAACATGGCCCTGGCCCTGACCCTGCACCTGGCCTTGGCTCTGGCCCTCTACCTGGCTCCTGGCCCTTCACGTGGCCCACACTGGCCTTGTCCTGGGCTTGCATTGGCCCTACACATGGCCCTGACCCTGGCCCTGCATCTGGCCCCCTGGCCCTGCACCTGGCCCCTTCCCTTGCCTAGCCTGGCCTTGGCCCTAGCCCTGCCCCTGGCCCTAGCCCGTGCCCTGCACCTGGCCCTGGCCCTGCACCTGTCCCTGGCCCTGACTCAGACCCTGCACCTGGCCCTGGCCTTCAGCCCTGGCTGTTACCCTGACCCTATACCTGGCCATGGCCCTGCACCTGTCCCTGGCCCTGCACTGGCCCTGGCCCTGTTGCCCTGGCCTGGCCCTCTACCTGGCCATTACCCTGGCCCAGCACCTGGCCCTGGCACTGACCTTGCACCTGGCCTTGGCCCTGCCCCTGGCCCTGCCCCTGGCACTAGCCCTGGCCCTGCACCTGGTCCTGGCCCTGCACCTGGCCCTGGCCCTGCCCCTGGCCCCGCACCTGGCCCTGGCCCTGTACCTGGCCGTGACCCTGACCCTCTACCTGGCCATGGCCCATGCACCTGGCCCTGGCCCTGGCCCTCCATCTGGCCCTGGTCCTGGCCCTGCACCAGGCCCTCCCCTGCCCCTGCCCCTGGCCCTAGCCCTGGCCTAGCCCTGGCCCTGCACCTGCCCTGGCCCTGACCTTGACCTCTACCTGTCCCTGGCCTGCACCTGGCTCTGTCCCTGGCCCTGCACTTGGCCCTGGCCCTCTACCTGGCCATTACCCTGCCCCTGGCCCTGGCCTAGCCTGGATCCAAATGTTGGTTTTAAATTTGTCTCTTATGATTTCTTTCTTTCTTCCTTTCTCTCTTCCTTCCTTCCTTACTTTCATTCTCTAAACCAATGTTGATATCGACTTGTTATCTCTCTGGGGTTAATTATGAGAAATTATCTCTTTATTCATTCATTTTTTTGTTCCTATCTATGGTTAAGAACTCAATCCACCTTTCACTATTGAGCAATCATTTAGGCTTCATGCATAAAACACCATTCACTGGTTTAAAGTATGTTGATTTAATTAGAAAATCTGTCATTATATATTCAGTGATCACTGGAGTATTGAGCCACCTTAGGGGTGTCCATCCTGCCAGACCATCACCTGGCCCTCTTGGATACTACACTTACTTCCCTTAACTGTTAAGTTGGGAAGTTAAATGATAATGCCATCACTTAATTAATGAATTTAAACCCAGGTAATGTTATGGACCATGAGTCCCTTTTGGAGTCAGATTTTAGGAGGTGATGTAACATCATCTCATTACTTCATCATTTAGCTATATAAAGAGATCTTTACATCAGCTATGTGTTTGGATTTGGTCAGTGTTAATATAAAATGCCTACTAATTTATTATCAATTTAAATTATTATCAATTTAATTTTTATCAATTTATTTTGGCACTGGTCCTGCACCTGGCCCTAGTTCTGGCCCTGGCAATGCACCTGGCCCTGGCCCTGGCCTGGCCCTCCCTCCTGGCCATGGCCCTGCCCTGGTGTGCTGCCCTGGCCTCCTGGCCCTGGCCCTTGCCCTGCACCTGGCCCTGCCCTGTTCCCTGGCCTTGCACCTGTCCCTGACCCTCTACTGGCCTTGGCCCTAGCACCTGGCCCTGGCACTAGTCCTGCCCCTGGCCTTGGCCATGGCCCTCACATGCCCTGGCCCTGGCCCTGCACTGGCCCTGGCCCTGCACCTGGCCTGGCCCTGGCCTTGCCCTAGCCCTGGGCCTGCACCTGGCCCTGGCCGTGGCCCTGACCCTGCACCTGGTCCTGGCCCTGCCCTTCCCCTGGCCCTGGCCCTGCATGGCCCTGCCTTGGCCCTACACCTGCCCTGGCTCTGGCCCTCTACCTGGCCCTGGCACTGAACACGGTGGCCCTGCCCCTGGCCCTACTCCTGGCCCTGCACCTGGCTCTGGCCCTGACCCTGACACTGACCCCGGCCCTGCACCTGGCCCTGGCCCTGCACCTGTCCCTGTCCTGGCCCTGCACCTGGCCCTGCTCTAGCCTCACCTGGCCCTGGCCATTCACTTGGCCATGACACTGGCCCTGTCCTGGGCCTGCTCTGGCCCTGCACTTGGCCTTGGCCCTGGCCCTGCATCTGGCCCTGGCCCTGGGCCTGCTCCTGGCCCTTTCCCCTGGCCCTGGCCCTGAACCTGGCCCTGCACCTGGCCCTAGCCCTGGCCCTGCACCTGGCCCTGCTGCCCTGCACCTGGCCCTGACCCTGACACTGCACCTGGCCCTGGCCCTGCCCTACCTGGCCCTGGCCATGACCCTGGCCCTGAACCTGGCCCTGGCCCTGCACATGGCCTGGCCCTTGCCCTGCACCTGGTCCCTTCCCTAGCCCTGGCCCTGTACCTGGCCCTGGCCCTGCACCCTGGCCCTGGCGCCCCTGGCCCTGGCCCTGACCCTGACCCTGGCCTTGAACCTGGCCCTGGCCCTGCTGGACCTTGCCCTGGCTTTGCATAGCCCTGGCCCTGCACCTGGCCCTGGCCCTGGCCCAGCACGTGCCCTGGCTCTGCCCTCTACCTGGCCCCTGGCCCTTCACTTGGCCATGACACTGGCCCTGATCCTGGGCCTGCTCTGGCCCTGCACCTGGCCTTGGCCCTGGCCCTGCATCTGGCCCTGGCCCTGGCTCTGCACCTGGACCCTTCCCTGGCCCTGGCCCTGAACCTGGCCCTGCACCTGGCCCTAGCCCTGGCCCTGCACCTGGCCCTGGCCCTGCCCTGGCCCGACCCTGACACTGCACCTGGCCCTGGCCCTGTACCTGGCCATGACCCTGGCCCTGAACCTGGCCCTGGCCCTGCACATGGCCCTGGCCCTGGCCTTGCATGTGGCCCGGCCCTCTACCTAGCCATTACCCTGCCCCTGGCCCCTGGCCCTGGCCTGGATCCACAATGTTGGTTTTAAATTGTCTCTTGTGATTTCTTTCTTTCTTCCTTTCTTTCTTCCTTCCTTTCTTTCTTTCTTTCTTTAAATCAATGTTGATATCGATTTGTTATCTCTCTAGGGGTTAATTATGAGAAATTATCTCTTTATTCATTCATTTTTTTGTTCATATCTACTTTGGTTAAGAACTCAATCACCTTTCACTATTGAGCAATCATTTAGGCTTCATGCATAAAACACCATTCACTGGTTTAAAGTATGTTGATTTAATTATGAAAATCTGTCATTATATATTCAGTGATCACTGGAGTATTGAGCCACCTTAGGTGTCCATCCTGCCAGACCATCACATCTTCGAATACTACACTTACTTCCTTAACTGTTAAGCTAGGAAATTAAATGATAATTCATCACTTAATTAATGAATTTAAAACACAGGTAATGTTATGGACCATAAGTCCCTTTTGGAGTCAGATTTTGGGAGTTGATGTAACATCATCTCATTACTTCATCATTTAGCTATATAAAGAGATCTTTACATCAGCGATATGTTTAGGATTTTGGTCACCAGTGTTAATATAAAATGCCTACTAATTTATTATCAATTTAAATTATTATCAATTTAATTTATTATCAATTTAATTTTTGGCACTGGTCCTGGCCCTGGCCCTGGCCTGCCCTCTGGCCTGGCAATGCCCTGGCCCTGACCTGGCCCCTGCCTGGCCCTGGCCCTACCTGGCCATGGCCCTGTGCACCTGGCCCTGGCCTGCCCCTGAACCTTGCCCTGGCCCTGGCCCTGCACCTGGCCTTGACCCTGGCACCTGGCCCTGGCACTAGTCCTGCCCCAGGCCTTGCCTGGCCCTGGCAATGGCCTTGGCCTGGCCCTGCCCTGGCCCTGCACCTGGCCCTGGGCCTGCACCTGGCCCTGGCCCTGCCTTGGCCCTGGCCCTTGCCCTGCACCTGGACCTTGCCCTGGCCTTGCACCTGTCCCTGACCCTGCACCTGGCCTTGACCCTCGCCTCCAGCACCTGGCCCTGGCACTAGTCCTTCCCCAGCCCTTGGCCATGGCCCTGCACCTGTCCTTGGCCCAGGCCCTGGCCCTGCACTTGGCCTTGGCACTTGCCCTGCACCTGGCCCTGCAACTGGCCCTGCATCTGGCCCTGGACCTTAACCTGGCCCTGGCCCTACACCTGGCCCTGGGCCTGCACCTGGCCCTGGCCCTGCACCTGGCCCTGGCCGTGGCCCTGACCCTGCACCTGGTCCTGCACCCTGGCCCTGCACCTGGCCCGGGCCCTGCACCTGGCCCTGCTTCGCCTGCCCTGTCCCTGGCCCTGAACCTGGCCCTGCCCCTGGCCCTACCACTGGCCCTGCACCTGCCCTCGGCCCTGGCCCTGACCCTGCCCTGGCCCTGGCCATGCACCTGGCCCTGGCCCCTGCCTGGCCCTGCCCTGCACCCTGACCATCTACCCTGGCATGGCCCTGCTCCTGGCCCTGGCCCTGCACCTAGCCCTGGCCCTGGCCTTTCACCTGGCCCTGACCCTGCACCAAGCCCTGACCCTTCCCAGCTACTGGCCCTGGCACTAGCCCTGCACCTGGCCTTGGCCCTGGCCCTGTCCCTGCACTTGGCCCTGGCCCTGCCCTGGCCCTGGCCCTGAAGGCCCTGGCCCTGCACCTGGCCCTGGTCCTGGCCCTGTACCTGTCCCTGGCCCTGGCCCTGCACCTGGCCCTGGCCCTGGCCCTGCATCTGACCCTGGCCCTGCACCTGGCCTCGGCCCTGGCCCTGCACCTGCCCTGGCCCTGCTCCTGGCCCTGGCCCTGCACCTGGCCCTGCCCCTGCCTGGCCCTGGCCCGTGGCCCTGACCCTGCACCTGGTCCTGTCCCTGTCCCTGCACCTGGCCCTGGCCCTGGCCTGCATGTCCCTGCTCTGGCCCTACACCTGTCCCTGGCCTATGGCCCTCTACCTGGCCCTGGCACTGGCACTGCACATGGCCCTGCCCCTGGCCCTACTCCCTGGCCCTGCACCTGGCCCTGGCCCTGACCCTGGACCTGACCCTGGCCCTGCATCCTGGCCCTGGCCCTGCACCTGTCCCTGGCCCTGGCCCTGCACCTGGCCCTGGCCCTCCCTGGCCCTCATGGCCCTGGCCATTCACCTGGCACCTGGCCCTGTCTCCTTCTCTGGCCCTACACCTGGCCTTGGCCCTGGCCCTGCATCTGGCCCTGGCCCTGGGCCTGCTCCTGGCCCTGCCTTCCTGGCCCTGGCCCTGCACTCTGGCCCTGCCCTGGCCCTGCATCTGGCCCTGGCCCTGAACCTGGCCCTGGCCTGCACCTGGCCCTGACCCTGACACTGCCCTGGCCCTGGCCCTGGCCCTGGCTGCCCCTGGCCCTGAACCTGGCCCTGGCCCTGCACCTGGCCCTGGCCCTTGCCCTGCACCTGGCCCTTCCCTGGCCCTGGCCCTGTCCCTGGCCCTGGCCCTGCACCTGGGCCTGGCCCTGTACCTGGCCCTGGCCCTGACCCTGGCCCTGACCTGGCCCTGGCCCTGTACCTGGCCCTGACCCTGGCCCTCTACCTGGCCATGACCCTGCACCTGGCCCTGCCCTGGTCCTGCACCTGCCCTGGCCCTGGCCCTGCCCTGGCTGACCTTGCCCTGGCCCAGCACCTGGCCCTGGCACTAGACCTGCACTTGGCCTTGGCCCTGTCCCTGGCCCTGTCCCTGGCCCTGCCCTGGCCCTGCCCCTGGCCCTGGCCAGGCCCTGCCCTGACCATGGCCCCTGGCCCTGACCCTGCACCTGGCCTGGCTCTGGCCCTCTACCTGGTCCTGGCCCTTCACTGGCCAGACACTAGCCTTGTCCTGGCCTGCATTGGCCCTCACCCTTGGCCCTGGCCCTGACCTGGCCTCCCTGGCCCTGGCCCTGCACCTGGCCCCTTCCCTGGCCCTAGCCCTGGCCCTGAACCTGGCCCTGCCCCTGGCCCTAGCCCTGGCCCTGCACCTGGCCCTGGCCCTGCACCTGGCCCTGGCCCTGGCCCTGACCCTACCAGCCTGGCCCTGCCTGGTCCTGACCCTGACCCTGCACTGCTTCCATGGCCCTGCACCTGTCCCTGGCCCTGCACCTGGCCCTGGCCCTGGCCTTGCACCTGGCCCTGGCCCTCTACCTGGCCATTACCCTGGCCCAGCACCTGGCCCTGGCCCTGGCCCTGCACCTGGCCTTGGCCCTTCCCTGGCCCTGCCCCTGGCCCCTGCCCTGGCCTGGCCCTGCCCTGGCCCTGGCCTGCTGGCCCTGGCCCTGCCCTGGCCCTGCCCCTGGCCCTGGCCCTGTACCTGGCCATGACCCTGACCCTCTAACTGGCCATGGCCCTGCACCTGGCCCTGGCCCTGGCCCTGCATCTGGCCCTGCCCTGGCCCTGCCCTGGCCCTTCCCTGCCCTGCCCCTGGCCCTAGCCCTGGCCCCTGCCCTGGCCCTGCCCCTGCCCTGGCCCTGACCCTGACCCTCTACCTGTCCCTGGCCCTGCACCTGGCCCTGTCCCTGGCCTTGCACTTGGCCCTGGCCCTCTACCTGGCCATTACCCTGCCCCTGGCCCTGGCCCTGGCCTGGATCCACAATGTTGGTTTTAAATTGTCTCTTATGATTTCTTTCTTTCTTCCTTCCTTCCTTTCTTTCTTTCTTTAAATCAATGTTGATATCGATTTGTTATCTCTCTAGGGGTTAATTATGAGAAATTATCTCTTTATTCATTCATTTTTTTGTTCATATCTATGGTTAAGAACTCAATCACCTTTCACTATTGAGCAATCATTTAGGCTTCATGCATAAAACACCATTCACTGGTTTAAAGTTTGTTGATTTAATTATGAAAATCTGTCATTATATATTCAGTGATCACTGGAGTTTTGAGCCACCTTAGGGGTGTCCATCCTGCCAGACCATCACATCTTCGAATACTACACTTACTTCCTTAACTGTTAAGCTAGGCAATTAAATGATAATTCATCACTTAATTAATGAATTTAAAACACAGGTAATGTTATGGACCATAAGTCCCTTTTGGAGTCAGATTTTGAGGAGTTGATGTAACATCATCTCATTACCTCATCATTTAGCTATATAAAGAGATCTTTACATCAGCGATATGTTTAGGATTTTGGTCAGTGTTAATATAAAATGCCTACTAATTTATTATCAATTTAAATTATTATCAATTTAATTTATTATCAATTTAATTTTGGCACTGGTCCTGGCCCTGGCCCTGGTTCTGGCCCTGGCCATGCACCTGGCCATGACCCTGACCCTCGCCCTGGCCCTGGCCCTGCACCTGGCCCTGGCCCTGGCCCTGCACCTGGCCCTGGCCCTGGTTCCTGTCCCTGGCCCTGCACCTGGCCCCTGACCCTGTCAGCACCTGGCCCTGGCCCTGGTCCTGCCCCACTGGCCTTGGCCATGGCCCTGCACCTGGCCCTGGCCCTGCACCTGGCCCTGCCCTGCACCTGGCCCTGGCCCTGGCCTGCACCTGGCCCTGGCCCTGCCCCTGCCCAGGCCGTGGCCCTGGCCCTGCACCTGGCCCTGCCCCTGGCCCTGCACCTGCCCTGGCCCTGGCCCTGCCTTGGCCCCTGCCCTGGCCCTGGCCTGGCCCTGGCCTGGCCCTGGCCTGGCCCTGGCCCTGCACCTGGCCCTGGCCCTGGCCCTGCACCTGGCCCTGGCCCTGACACTGCAACTGATCCTGGCCCTGGCCCTGGCCCTGGCCCTGTCCCTGTCCCTGGCCCTGCACCTGGCCCTGGCCCTGGCCCTCTACCTGGCCCTGGCCTCTGGCCATGACCCTGGCCTTACCCTGGCCTGCTCTGGCCCTGCACTGGCCTGGCCCTGGCCCTGCACTCTGGCCCTGGCCCTGGGCCTGCTCCTGGCCCTGCCTGGCCCTGGCCCTGAACCTGGCCCTGCACCTGGCCCTAGCCCTGGCCCTGCACCTGGCCCTGGCCCTGCACCTGGCCCTACCCTGACACACACCTGGCCCTGCCCTGCCCCTGGCCAGACCCTGGCCCTGAACCTGGCCCTGGCCCTGCACTGGCCCTGGCCCTTGCCCTGCACCTGGCCCTTCCCTGGCCCTGGCCCTGGCCCTGGCCCTGGCCCTGCCCCTGGCCCTGGCCCTGCACCTGGCCCTGGCCCTGGCCCTGGCCCTGGCCCTGGCCTGGCCCTGGCCCTGCACCTTGCCCTGGCCCTGCACCTGGCCCTGGCCCTGCACCTGGCCCTGGCCCTGGCCCTGGCCCTGGCCCTGGCCCTCTACCTGGCCCTGGCCCTGCACCTGGCCCTGACACTGGCCCTGGCCCTGCTCTGGCCCTGCACCTGGCCTGGCCCTGGCCCTGCATCTGGCCCTGGCCCTGACCTGCCCTGCTGGCCCTGTCCCTGGCCCTGGCCCTGAACCTGGCCCTGCACCTGGCCCTAGCCCTGGCCCTGCACCTGGCCCTGGCCCTGCACCTGCCTGCCCCTGACCCTGACACTGCCCCTGGCCCTGGCCCTGACCTGGCCATGACCCTGGCCCTGAACCTGGCCCTGGCCCTGCACACCCTGGCCCTGGCCTTGCACCTGGCCCTGGCCCTCTACCTGGCCCTTACCCTGCCCCTGGCCCTGGCCCTGGCCCTGGATCCACATTTTGGTTTTACATTGTCTCTTGTGATTTCTTTCTTTCTCCTGTCCTTCTTCCTTCCTTCCTTGATCTTCTTTAAATCCATGTTGCTATCGATTGGCCCTCTCTGGGGCTAATTTGAAATTATCTCTTTATTCATTCATTTTTTGTTCATATCTATGGTTAAGGACTCAATCACCTTTCACTATTGAGCAATCATTTGGCCTTGCATGCATAAAACACCATTCACTGGTTTAAAGTTGTTGATTTAACCATGAAAATCTGTCATTATATATTCAGTGATCACTGGAGTGTTGAGCCACCTTAGGGGTGTCCACCTGCCAAACCATCACATCTTGGAATACTACACTACTTCCTTAACTGTAGCCTGGAAATAAATGGTAATTCATCACTTAATTAATGAATTTAAAACACAGGTAATGTTACTGGACCATAAGTCCCTTTTGGAGTCAGATTTTGGCGTTGGCTCTAACATCATCTCATTACTTCATCATTTAGCTATATAAAGAGATCTTACATCAGCGTATGTTTAGGATTTTGGTCAGTGTTAATATAAAATGCCTACTAATTTATTATCAATTTAATTATTATCAATTTAATTTATGACCAATTGGCCCTGGCACTGGTCCTGGCCCTGGCCCTGGTTCTGGCCCTGGCATACTGGCCATGACCCTGACCCTCTACCTGGCCATGGCCCTGCACCTGGCCCTGGCCCTGCCCTGCACCTGGACCTTGCCCTGGCCTTGCCTGGCCCTGGCCCTGCACCTGGCCTTGACCCTGGCCCTGGCCCTGGCACTGGCTGCCCCTGGCCCTAGCCCTGGCCCTGCACCTGGCCATGGCCCTGCACCTGGCCCTGGCCCTGCACCTGGCCCTGGCCCTGGGCCTGCACCCTGGCCCTGGCCCTGCACCTGGCCCTGGCCCTGGCCCTGGCCCTGCACCTGGTCCTGGCCCTGGCCCTGCCCCTGGCCCTGGCCCTGCACGTGGCCCTGCCCTGGCCCTACACCGGACCCTGGCACTGGCCCTGCACCTGGCCCTGGCCCTGGTCCTGCCCCTGGCCCTACTCCTGGCCCTGCACCTGGCTCTGGCCCTGACCTGGCCACTGACCCTGGCCCTGCACCTGGCCCTGGCCCTGCACCTGTCCCTGGCCCTGGCCCTGCACCTGGCCCTGGCTCTGGCCCTCTACCCTGGCCCTGGCCCTCACTTGGCCCTGGCCCTGGCCCTGTCCTGGCCCTGCTCTGGCCCTGCACTTGGCCCTGGCCCTGGCCCTGCAACTGGCCCTAGCCCTGGGCCTGCCCTGGCCCTGGCCTGGCCCTGGCCCTTTCCCTGGCCCTGCACCTGGCCCTAGCCCTGGCCCTGCACCTGGCCCTGGCCCTGCACCTGGCCCTGACCCTGGCACTGCACCTGGCCCTGGCCCTGTACCTGGCCATGACCCTGGCCCTGGCCCTGGCCCTGGCCCTGCACATGGCCCTGGCCCTGGCCCTGCACCTGGCCCCTTCCCTGGCCCTGGCCCTGTCCCTGGCCCTGGCCCTGCACCTGGGCCTGGCCCTGTACCTGGCCCTGGCCCTGACCCTGGCCCTGGCCCTGGCCCTGGCCCTGGCCCTGCCCCTGGCCCTTGCCCTGGCCCTGCACCTGGCCCTGGCCCTGTACCTGGCCCTGGCCCTGGCCCTGGCCCTGGCTCTGGCCCTGCACCTGGCCCTGGCCCTGCACCTGGCCCTGGCACTGGCCCTATCCTGGCCTGCTCTGGCCCTGCACCTGGCCTTGGCCCTGGCCCTGCACCTGGCCCTGGCCCTGGCCCTGCACCTGGCCCTTTCCCTGGCCCTGGCCCTGGCCCTGGCCCTGCATCTGGCCCTGGTCCTGGCCCTGCACCTGGCCCCTTCCCTGCCCCTGCCCCTGGCCCTGGCCCTGGCCCTGCACCTGGCCCTGCCCCTGCCCTGGCCCTGACCCTGACCCTCTACCTGGCCCTGGCCCTGCACCTGGCCCTGTCCCTGGCCTTGCACTTGGCCCTGGCCCTGCACCTGGCCCTGGCCCTGCCCCTGGCCCTGGCCCTGGCCTGGATCCACAATGTTGGTTTTAAATTGTCTCTTGTGATTTCTTTCTTTCTTCCTTTCTTCTGCCTCCTTCCCTGCTTTCTTTCTTTAAATCAATGTTGATATCGTTTGTTATCTCTCTAGGGGTTAATTATGAGTACTTATCTCTTTATTCATTCATTTTTTTGTTCATATCTATGGTTAAGAACTCAATCACCTTTCACTATTGAGCAATCATTTGGGCTTCATGCATAAAACACCATTCACTGGTTTAAAGTTGTTGATTTAATTATGAAAATCTGTCATTATATATTCAGTATCACTGGACTTTGAGCCACCTTAGGGGTGTCCATCCTGCCAGACCATCACATCTTCGAATACTACACTTGCTTCCTTAACTGTTGCTAGGCCCTTAAATGATAATTCATCACTTAATTAATGGATTTGAAACACAGGTAATGTTACTGGACCATAAGTCCCTTTTGGAGTCAGATTTTAGGCCGTGTAACATCATCTCATTACTTCATCATTTAGCTATATAAAGAGATCTTTACATCAGCCATGGCCCTGGATTTTGTCAGTGTTAATATAAAATGCCTACTAATTTATTATCAATTTAAATTATTATCAATTTAATTTATTATCAATTTAATTTTGGCACTGGTCCTGGCCCTGGCCCTGGTCCTGGCCCTGGCAATGCACCTGGCCCTGACCCTGACCCTCTACCTGGCCATGGCCCTGCACCTGGCCCTGGCCCTGGCCCTGCACCTGGACCTGGCCCTGGCCTTGCACCTGGCCCTGGCCCTGCACCTGGCCTTGACCCTGCTCAGCACCTGGCCCTGGCACATCTGCCCAGGCCTGGCCCTGGCCCTGCACCTGGCCCTGGCCCTGCACCTGGCCCTGGCCCTGCACCTGGCCCTGGCCCTGGGCCTGCACCTGGCCCTGGCCCTGCACCTGGCCCTGGCCGTGGCCCTGACCCTGGCCCTGGTCCTGGCCCTGGCCCTGCCCTGCCCTGGCCCTGGCCCTGCATGTGGCCCTGCTTGGCCCTGCACCTGTCCCTGGCTCTGGCCCTCTCCTGGCCCTGGCACTGGCCCTGCACCTGGCCCTGGCCCTACTCCTGGCCCTGCACCTGGCTCTGGCCCTGACACTGCACTGGCCCTGGCCCTGCACCTGGCCCTGGCCCTGCACCTGGCCCTGTCCCTGGCCCTGCACCTGGCCCTGGCTCTGGCCCTGCACCTGGCCCTGGCCCTTCACTTGGCCATGACCCTGGCCCTGCCCTGGCCCTGGCTCTGGCCCTGCACTTGGCCTTGGCCCTGGCCCTGCATCTGGCCCTGGCCCTGGCCCTGCTCTGGCCCTTTCCCTGGCCCTGGCCCTGGCCCTGGCCCTGCACCTGGCCCTAGCCCTGGCCCTGCACCTGGCCCTGGCCCTGACCTGGCCCTGGCCCTGACCCTGCACCTGGCCCTGGCCCTGTCCTGGCCCTGGCCCTGGCCCTGCACCTGGCCCTGGCCCTGCACATGGCCCTGGCCCTGGCCCTGCACCTGGTCCCTTCCCTGGCCCTGGCCCTGACCTGGCCCTGGCCCTGACCCTGGCCCTGCCCCTGGCCTGGCCCTGGCCCTGGCCCTGACCCTGGCCCTGAACCTGGCCCTGGCCCTGCCCTGGCCCTTGCCCTGGCCCTGCACCTGGCCCTGGCCCTGCACCTGGCCCTGGCCCTGGCCCACACCTGGCCCTGGCTCTGGCCCCCTCTACCTGGCCCTGGCCCTTCACCTGGCCATGACACTGGCCCTACCTGGGCCTGCTCTGGCCCTGCACTGGCCTTGGCCCTGGCCCTGCATCTGGCCCTGGCCCTGGCCCTGCTCCTGGCCCTTTCCCTGGCCCTGGCCCTGTAAACCTGGCCCTGCACCTGGCCCTATACCTGGCCTTGGCCCTGGCCCTGCCCCTGCCCCTGGCCCTGACCCTGACCCTGAACCTGGCCCTGGCCCTGTACCTGGCCGTGACCCTGACCCTGAACCTGGCCCTGGCCCTGCACCTGGCCCTGGCCCTGGCCTTGCACGTGGCCCTGGCCCTCTACCTGGCCATTACCCTGCCCCTGGCCCTGGCCCTGGCCTGGATCCACAATGTTGGTTTTAAATTGTCTCTTATGATTTCTTTCTTTCTTCCTTTCTTTCTTCCTTCCTTTCTTGATTTTTTCTTTAAATCAATGTTGATATCGATTTGTTATATCTCTAGGGGTTAATTATGACTAATTATCTCTTTATTCATTCATTTTTTTGTTCATATCTATGGTTAAGAACTCAATCACCTTTCACTATTGAGCAATCATTTAGGCTTCATGCATAAAACACCATTCACTGGTTTAAAGTTTGTTGATTTAATTATGAAAATCTGTCATTATATATTCAGTGATCACTGGAGTTTTGAGCCACCTTAGGGGAGTCCATCCTGCCAGACCATCACATCTTCGAATACTACACTTACTTCCTTAACTGTTAAGCTAGGAAATTAAATGATAATTCATCACTTAATTAATGAATTTAAAACACAGGTAATGTTATGGACCATAAGTCCCTTTTGGAGTCAGATTTTGGGAGTTGATGTAACATCATCTCATTACTTCATCATTTAGCTATATAAAGAGATCTTTACATCAGCGATATGTTTAGTATTTTGGTGACATCAGTGTTAATATAAAATGCTTACGAATTTATTATCAATTTAAATTATTATCACTTTAATTTATTATCAATTTAATTTTGGCACTGGTCCTGGCCCTGGCCCTGGCCCTGGCCCTGGCCCTGGCCCTGCACCTGGCCATGGCCCTGGCCCTGACCTGGCCATGCCCTGGCCCTGCACCTGGCCCTGGCCCTTGCCCTGCACCTGGACCTTGCCCTGGCCTTGCACCTGTCCCTGACCCTGCACCTGGCCCTGGCCCTTGCCCTGCACCTGGCCCTGGCACTAGTCCTGCCCCAGGCCTTGGCCCTGGCCCTGCACCTGTCCCTGGCCCTGCACCTGGCCCTGGCCCTGCACCTGGCCCTGGCCCTGGGCCTGCACCTGGCCCTGGCCCTGCACCTGGCCCTGGCCGTGGCCCTGGCCCTGCACCTGGCCCTGGCCCTGTCCCTGCACCTGGCCCTGGCCCTGCATGTGCCCTGCATTGGCCCTGGCCTGTCCCTGGCCCTGGCCCTCTACCTGGCCCTGGCACTGAACATGGTCCTGCCCTGCCCCTGGCCCTACTCCTGGCCCTGCACCTAGCTCTGGCCCTGACCCTGGCCCTGGCCCTGACCCTGGCCCTGCACCTGGCCCTGGCCCTGCACCTGTCCCTGGCCCTGGCCCTGCACCTGGCCCTGGCCCTGGCCCTCTACCTGGCCCTGGCCCTTCACCTGGCCATGACACTGGCCCTGACCTGGGCTTGCACTGGCCCTGCACCTGGCCTTGCCCTGGCCCTGCATCTGGCCCTGGCCCTGGGCCTGGCCTGGCCCTGGCCCTGGCCCTGGCCCTGAACCTGGCCCTGCACCTGGCCCTAGCCCTGGCCCTGCACCTGGCCCTAGCCCTGCACCTGGCCCTGACCCTGACACTGCCCCTGCCCTGGCCCTGTACCTGGCCATGACCCTGGCCCTGCATCTGGCCCTGGCCCTGCAATGGCCCTGGCCCTTGCCCTGCACCTGGCCCTTCCCTGGCCCTGGCCCTGTCCCTGGCCCTGGCCCTGCACCTGGCCCTGACCATGGCCCTGTACCTGGCCCTGGCCCTGACCCTGACCCTGGCCCTGAACCTGGCCCTGGCCCTGCCCCTGGACCTGGCCCTGGCCCTGCACCTGGCCCTGGCCCTGGACCTGGCCCTGGCCCTGGCCCAGCACGTGGCCCTGGCTCTGGCCCTCTACCTGGCCCTGGCCCTTCACCTGGCCATGACACTGGCCCTGACCTGGGCTTGCACTGGCCCTGCACTTGGCCTTGGCCCTGGCCCTGCATCTGGCCCTGGCGCTGGCCCTGCACCTGGCCCTCTCCCTGGCCCTGGCCCTGACCCTGGCCCTGCACCTGGCCCTAGCCCTGGCCCTGCACCTGGCCCTGGCCCTGCACCTGGCCCTGGCCTACCTGCACCTGGCTTTGGCCCTGTACCTGGCCATGACCCTGACCCTCTACCTGGCCATGGCCCTGCACCTGGCCCCTGGCTCTCCACCTAGCACTGGCCCTGGTCTTGCACCTGGCCCTGACCCTGCACCTAGCCATGACCCTGCCCAGCTCTGGCCCTGGCACAAGCCCTGCACCTGGCCTTGGCCCTGGCCCTGGCCCTGCACCTGCCTGACCCTGGCCCTGCACCTTGCCCTGGCCCTGGCCCTGGGCTGGCCCTGGCCCTGGCCCTGCACCTGGCCCTGGCCCTGCACTGGCCCTGGCCCTGGCCCTGCACAAACCCTGGCCTTGCACCTGGCCCTGGTCTCTACCTGGCCATACCCTGGCCCAGCACCTGGCCCTGGCACTAGACCCTGCACTTGGCCCCTGGCCCTGGCCCTGCCCTGGCCCTGAGCCCTTGCCCTGCACCTGGCCCTGGCCCAGGCCCTGCACCTGAACATGGCCCTGGCCCTGACACTGCACCTGGCCTTGGCTCTGGCCCTCTACCTGGTCCTGGCCCTTCACGTGGCCATGACACTGGCCTTGTCCTGGGCTTGCATTGGCCCTGCACTTGGCCTTGACCCTGGCCCTGCATCTGGCCCTGGCCCTGGCCCTGCACCTGGCCCCTTCCCTTGCCCTAGCCCTGAACCTGGCCCTGGCCCTGCACCTGGCCCTAGCCCTGGCCCTGCACATGGCCCTGGCCCTGCACCTGGCCCTGGCCCTGACCCTGACCCTGAACCTGGTCCTGGCCCTGTACCTGGCTTGTCTGGCCCTGGCCCTATACCTGGCCCTGGCCCTGCACCTGTCCCTGGCCCTGCAACTGGCCCTGGCCCTGGCCTTGCACCTGGCCCTGGCCCTCCACCTGGCCATTACCCTGGCCCAGCCCCTGGCCCTGGCACTGGCCCTGCACCTGGCCTTGGCCCAGTTCCCTGGCCCTGGCCCTGGCACTAGCCCTGGCCCTGGCCCTGGCCCTGCACCTGGCCCTGGCCCTGACCCTGGCCCTGCACCTGGCCCTGGCCCTGTACCTGGCCGTGACCCTGACCCTCTAACTGGCCATGGCCCTGCACCTGGCCCTGGCCCTGGCCCTGCATCTGGCCCTGGCCCTGGCCCTGCACCTGGCCCCTTCCCCTGCCCCTGCCCTGGCCCTACCCTGGCCCTGGCCCTGGCCCTGCACCTGCCCTGGCCCTGGCCCTGACCCTCTACCTGTCCCTGGCCCTGGCCCTGGCCCTGGCCCTGGCCTTGCACTGGCCCTGGCTCTGTCCCTGGCCATGACCCTGCCCCTGGCCCTGGCCCTGGCCCTGAACCACAATGTTGGTTTTAAATTGTCTCTGACTTCTGGCTCCCTGCCTTTCTTGCTTTCCTGGCCCTGCACCTGGCCCTGGCCTGGCCCTGCTATCTGGCCCTGGCCCTAATTAGGGCCCTCTCTTTATCAGTCATTTTCTGGCCCTATCTTGGTCCTGAACTCAATCACCTTTCCTATTGAGCCATCATTTAGGCTTCCTGGTAAAACCCCATGCACTGGTTTAAAGCCCTGTCATTTAACTTATGAAAATCTGGCCCTACACTCAGTGGCCACTGGCCTTTGAGCCACCTTAGGGGTGTCCTGCCTGGCCCATCGCATCTTCGACTACTGCACTTACTTCCAACTGTTACCTGGCCCTTGAATGGTAATTCCCTGCCCTTAATTTGAATTTAAACACAGGTACTGTTATGCACCATGGCCCTTTGGCCCGATTTTACGGAGCCATGTCCCATCATCTCATTACTTCACCATTTAGCTATAAAAAGGCCCTTACCTCGGCCCTGTTTACCTTTGGCCCGTGCCTGTTAAATGCCTACTAGCCTTAGCCCTTTACCTGTTTCCCTTTGCCTTTATTTCCCTTTAATTTGGCACTGGTCCTGGCCCTGGCCCTGGTTCTGGCCCTGGCAATGCACCTGGCCATGACCCTGACCCTCTACCTGGCCATGGCCCTGCACCTGGCCCTGGCCCTTGCCCTGCCCCTGGACCTTGCCCTGGCCTTGCACCTGTCCCTGACCCTGCACCTGGCCTTGACCCTCATCCAGCACCTGGCCCTGGCACTAGACCTGCCCCAGGCCTTGGCCATGGCCCTGCAATGGCCTTGGCCCTGGCCCTGGCCCTGGCCCTGGCCCTGGCCCTGCACCTGGCCCTGGCCCTGGCCCTGGCCCTGGCCCTGCACCTGGCCCTGGCCCTGGCCCTGCACCTGGCCTCTGGCCCTGCACCTGGCCCTGGCCCTGGCCCTGACCCTGCACCTGGCCCTGGCCCTGTCCCTGCACCTGGCCCTGGCCCTGCACCTCGCCCTGCTTGGCCCTACCCTGGCCCTGGCTCTGGCCCTCTACCTGGCCCTGGCACTGAACATGGTCCTGCCCCTGGCCCTACCTGGCCCTGCACCTGGCTCTGGCCCTGACACTGACCTGACCCCGGCCCTGACCTGGCCCTGGCCCTGCACCTGGCCCTGTCCCTGGCCCTGCACCTGGCCCTGGCTCTGGCCCTCTACCTGGCCCTGGCCCCTGCACCTGGCCATGACACTGGCCCTATCCTGGGCCTGCTCTGGCCCTGCACTTGGCCTGGCCCTGGCCCTGCATCTGAC
Source organism: Phodopus roborovskii (assembly GCF_943737965.1). Classification (NCBI taxonomy): domain Eukaryota; kingdom Metazoa; phylum Chordata; class Mammalia; order Rodentia; family Cricetidae; genus Phodopus; species Phodopus roborovskii. The sequence goes on along the minus strand of NW_026125978.1, from coordinate 148,098 downwards.
CCTGGCCCTGGGCCTGCTCCTGGCCCCTTTCCCTGGCCCTGGCCCTGACCTGGCCCTGCCCCTGGCCCTAGCCCTGGCCCTGCACCTGGCCCTGGCCCTGCACCTGGCCCTGACCCTGACCCTGCACCTGGCCCTGGCCCTGTACCTGGCCATGACCCTGGCCTGGAACTGCCCTGGCCCTGCACCTGGCCCTGGCCCTGGCCTTGCACCTGGCCCTGGCCCTCTACCTGGCCATTACCCTGCCCCTGGCCCTGGCCCTGGCCTGGATACACAATGTTGGTTTTAAATTGTCTCTTGTGATTTCTTTCTTTCTTCCTTTCTTTCTTCCTTCCTTCCTTTCTTTCTTTCTTTAAATCAATGTTGATATCGATTTGTTATCTCTCTAGGGGTTAATTATGAGAAATTATCTCTTTATTCATTCATTTTTTTGTTCATATCTATGGTTAAGAACTCAATCACCTTTCACTATTGAGCAATCATTTAGGCTTCATGCACCTAACACACCATTCCTGGTTTAAAGTATGTTGGTTTGGTTGTGAAAATCTGTCATTATGTATTCAGTGATCACTGGAGTATTGAGCCACCTTAGGGGTGTCCATCCTGCCAGACCATCACATCTTCGAGTACTACACTTACTTCCCTTAACTGTTGCTAGGAAATTAAATGATAATTCATCACTTAATTAATGATTTAAAACCAGGTAATGTTATGGACCATAAGTCCCTTTTGGGCTCAGATTTTGGGAGTTGATGTACCATCATCTCATTACTTCATCATTTAGCTATATAGAGAGGCCTTTACATCAGCGATATGTTTAGGATTTTGGTCAGTGTTAATATAAAATGCCTACTAATTTATTATCAATTTAATTATTATCAATTTAATTTATTATCAATTTATTTTGGCACTGGTCCTGGCCCTGGCCCTGGTTCTGGCCCTGGCCCTGCACCTGGCCATGACCCTGACCCTCTACCTGGCCATGGCCCTGCACCTGGCCCTGGCACTTGCCCTGCACCTGGACCTTGCCCCTGGCCTTGCACCTGTCCCTGACCCTGCACCTGGCCTTGACCCTCGTCCAGCACCTGGCCCTGGCACTAGTCCTGCCCCTGGCCTTGTGCCCTGGCCCTGCAAATGGCCTTGGCCCTGGCCTTGGCCCTGGCCCTGGCCCTGGCCCTGCACCTGGCCCTGGCCCTGCACCTGGCCCTGGCCCTGCACCTGGCCCTGGCCTGGGCCTGCACCTGGCCCTGGCCCTGCACCTGGCCCTGGCCGTGGCCCTGACCCTGCACCTGGTCCTGGCCCTGTCCCTGCACCTGGCCCTGGCCCTGCATGTGGCCCTGCTTGGCCCTACACCTGTCCCTGGCTCTGGCCCTCTACCTGGCCCTGGCACTGAACATGGTCCTGCCCCTGGCCCTACTCCTGGCCCTGCACCTGGCTCTGGCCCTGACACTGACACTGACCCCGGCCCTGCACCTGGCCCTGGCCCTGCACCTGTCCCTGTCCCTGGCCCTGCACCTGGCCCTGGCTCTGGCCCTCTACCTGGCCCTGGCCATTCACTTGGCCATGACACTGGCCCTATCCTGGGCCTGCTCTGGCCCTGCACTTGGCCTTGGCCCTGGCCCTGCATCTGGCCCTGGCCCTGGCCCTGCTCCTGGCCCTTTCCCTGGCCCTGGCCCTGAACCTGGCCCTGCACCTGGCCCTAGCCCTGGCCCTGCAACTGGCCCTGGCCCTGCACCTGGCCCTGACCCTGACACTGCACCTGGCCCTGGCCCTGTACCTGGCCATGACCCTGGCCCTGAACCTGGCCCTGGCCCTGCACATGGCCCTGGCCCTGCCCTGCACCTGGCCCTTCCTGGCCCTGGCCCTGTACCTGGCCCTGTCCCTGCACCTGGGCCTGGCCCTGTACCTGGCCCTGGCCCTGACCCTGACCCTGGCCCTGCCTGGCCCTGGCCCTGCCCCTGGACCTTGCCCTGGCCCTGCACCTGGCCCTGGCCCTGTACCTGGCCCTGGCCCTGGCCCTGCACGTGGCCCTGGCTCTGGCCCTCTACCTGGCCCTGGCCCTTCACTTTGCCATGACACTGGCCCTGACCTGGGCTTGCTCTGGCCCTGCACTTGGCCTTGGCCCTGGCCCTGCATCTGGCCTTGGTGCTGGGCCTACACCTGGCCCTTTCCCTGGCCCTGGCCCTGAACCTGGCCCTGCACCTGGCCCTAGCCCTGGCCCTGCACCTGGCCCTGGCCCTGCACCTGGCCCTGGCCTGACCCTGCACCTGGCCCTGGCCCTGTACCTGGCCATGACCCTGACCCTCTACCTGGCCATGGCCCTGCACCTGGCCCTGGCTCTCCACCTAGCACTGGCCCTGGTCTTGCACCTGACCCTGACCCTCACCTAGCCATGACCCTGCCCAGCTACTGGCCATGGCACAAGCCCTCACCTGGCCTTGGCCTGGCCCTGGCCCTGGCCCTGCACCTGACCCTGGCCCTGCACCTTACCCTGGCCCTGGCCCTGAGGCTGGCCCTGGCACTGGCCCTGCACCGGGCCCTGTCCCTGGCCCTGACCCTGGCCCTGGCACTGGACCTGCACATGGCCCTGGGCCTGCACATGGCCCTGGCCCTGGCCCTGCACTCCCTGGCCTTGCACCTGGCCCTGGTCTTCTACCTGGCCATTACCCTGGCCCAGCACCTGGCCCTGGCCCTAGACCTGCACTTGGCCTTGGTCCTGTCCCTGGCCCTGCCCCTGGCCCTAGCCCTTGCCCTGCACCTGACCAGGCCCTGGCCCTGACCTGCACCTGGCCTTGGCTCTGGCCCTCTACCTGGTCCTGGCCCTTCACGTGGCCAGACACTGGCCTTGTCCTGGGCTTGCATTGGCCCTGCACTTGGCCTTGACCCTGGCCCTGCATCTGGCCCTGGCCCTGGCCCTGCACCTGGCCCCTTCCCTTGCCATAGCCCTGGCCTTGAACCTAGCCCTGCCCCTGGCCTTGACCCTGGCCCTGCCCATGGCCCTAGCCCTGGCCCTGCACCTGGCCCTGGCCCTGCACCTGGCCCTGGCCCTGACCCTGACCCTGCACCTGGCCCTGGCCCTGTACCTGGTTGTGACCCTGACCCTATACCTGGCCATGGCCCTGCACCTGTCCCTGGCCCTGCAACTGGCCCTGGCCCTGGCCTTGCACCTGGCCCTGGCCCTCTACCTGGCCATTACCCTGGCCCAGCACCTGGCCCTGGCACTTGACCTGCACCTGGCCTTGGCCCATTCCCTGGCCCTGCCCCTGGCACCTAGCCCTGGCCCTGCACCTGGTCCTGGCCCTGCCCCTGGCCCTGGCCCTGTCCCTGGCCCTGCACCTGGCCCTGGCCCTGTACCTGGCCGTGACCCTGACCCTCCTAACTGGCCATGGCCATGCACCTGGCCCTGGCCCTGGCCCTGCATCTGGCCCTGGTCCTGGCCCTGCACCTGGCCCTTCCCTGGCCCTGCCCCTGGCCCTAGCCCTGGCCCTAGCCCTGGCCCTGCACCTGCCCTGGCCCTGACCCTGACCCTCCACCTGTCCCTGGCCCTGCACTGGCCCTGGCCCTCTACCTGGCCATTACCCTGCCCCTGGCCCTGGCCCTGGCCTGGATCCACAATGTTGGTTTTAAATTGTCTCTTATGATTTCTTTCTTTCTTCCTTTCTTTCTTCCTTCCTTCCTTTCTTTCTTTCTTTAAATCAATGTTGATATCGATTTGTTATCTCTCTAGGGGTTAATTATGAGAAATTATCTCTTTATTCATTCATTTTTTTGTTCATATCTATGGTTAAGAACTCAATCACCTTTCACTATTGAGCAATCATTTAGGCTTCATGCATAAAACACCATTCACTGGTTTAAAAGTTTGTTGATTTAATTATGAAAATCTGTCATTATATATTCAGTGATCACTGGAGTATTGAGCCACCTTAGGGGTGTCCATCCTGCCAGACCATCACATCTTCGAATACTACACTTACTTCCTTAACTGTTAAGCTAGGAAATTAAATGATAATTCATCACTTAATTAATGAATTTAAAACACAGGTAATGTTATGGACCATAAGTCCCTTTTGGAGTCAGATTTTAGGAGTTGATGTAACATCATCTCATTACTTCATCATTTAGCTATATAAAGAGATCTTTACATCAGCGATATGTTTAGGATTTTGGTCAGTGTTAATATAAAATGCCTACTAATTTATTATCAATTTAAATTATTATCAATTTAATTTATTATCAATTTAATTTTGGCACTGGTCCTGGCCCTGGCCCTGGTTCTGGCCCTGGCAATGCACCTGGCCATGACCCTGACCCTCTACCTGGCCATGGCCCTGCACCTGGCCCTGGCCCTTGCCCTGCACCTGGACCTTGCCCTGGCCTTGCACCTGTCCCTGACCCTGCACCTGGCCTTAACCCTCGTCCAGCACCTGGCCCTGGCACTAGTCCTGCCCCAGGCCTTGGCCATGGCCCTGCAAATGGCCTTGGCCATGGCCTTGGTCCTGGCCCTGGCCCTGGCCCTGCACCTGGCCCTGGGCCTGCACCTGGCCCTGGCCCTGCACCTGGCCCTGGCCCTTGCCCTGCACCTGGACCTTGCCCTGGCCTTGCACCTGTCCCTGACCCTGCACCTGGCCTTGACCCTCGTCCAGCACCTGGCCCTGGCACTAGTCCTTCCCCAGCCCTTGGCCATGGCCCTGCACCTGTCCTGGCCCAGGCCCTGGCCCTGCACCTGGCCTTGGCCCTGGCCCTGCACCTGGCCCTGCAATGGCCCTGCATCTGGCCCTGGACCTTAACCTGGCCCTGGCCCTGGGCCTGGCCCTGCACCTGGCCCTGGGCCTGCACCTGGCCCTGGCCCTGCACCTGGCCCTGGCCCTGACCCTGCACCTGGTCCTCACCCTGGCCCTGCATCTGGCCCGGGCCCTGCATGTGGCCCTGCTTGGCCCTACACGTGTCCCTGGCCCTGAACCTGGCCCTGCCCCTGGCCCTACCACTGGCCCTGCACCTGCCTCTGGCCGTGACCCTGACACTGACCCTGGCCATGCACCTGGCCCTGGCCCCCGTACCTGGCAATGACCCTGACCATCTACCTGGGCATGGCCCTGCTCCTGGCCCTGGCCCTGCACCTAGCACTGGCCCTGGCCTTTCACCTGGCCCTGACCCTGCACCAAGCCATGACCCTTCCCAGCTACTGGCCCTGGCACTAGCCCTGCACCTGGCCTTGGCCCTGGCCCTGTCCCTGCACTTGACACTGGCCCTGCCCTGGCCCTGGCCCTGGCCCTGCATCTGACCCTGGCCCTGCACCTGGCCCTGGCCCTGGCCTTGTACCTGGCCCTGGCCCTGGCCCTGCACCTGGCCCTGGCCCTGGCCCTGCATCTGACCCTGGCCCTGCACCTGGCCCTGGCCCTGGACCTGCATCTGACCCTGGCCCTGCTCCTGGCCCTGGGCCTGCACCTGGCCCTGACCCTGCACCTGGCCCTGGCCGTGGCCCTGACCCTGCACCTGGTCCTGGCCCTGTCCCTGCACCTGGCCCTGGCCCTGCATGTGGCCCTGCTTGGCCCTACACCTGTCCCTGGCTCTGGCCCTCTACCTGGCCCTGGCACTGAACATGGTCCTGCCCCTGGCCCTACTCCTGGCCCTGCACCTGACCCTGGCCCTTACTTGGCCATGACACTGGCCCTGACCTGGGCTTGCTCTGGCCCTGCACTTGGCCTTGGCCCTGGCCCTGCACCTGGCCCTGGCCCTGACACTGCACCTGGCCCTGGCTGTGGCACTCTACCTGGTCCTGGCCCTTCACCTGGCCATGACACTGACCCTGTCCTGGGCTTGCACTCGCCCTGCACTTGGACTTGGCCCTGGCCCTGCATCTGGCCCTGGCCCTGGCCCTGCACCTGGCCCCTTCCCTGGCCCTGGCCCTGGCCCTGAACCTGGCCCTTCCCCCTGGCCCTAGCCCTGGCCCTAGCCCTGGCCCTGCACCTGGCCCTGGCCCTGCACCTGACCCTGGCCCTGCACCTGGCCCTGGCCCTGACCCTGTCCCTGCACCTGGCCCTGACTCTATACCTGGCCATGGCCCTGCATCTGTCCCTGGCCCTGCAACTGGCCCTGTCCCTGGCCTTGCACCTGGCCCTGGCCCTCTACCTGTCCATTACCCTGGCCCAGCACCTGGCCCTGGCCCTAGACCTGCACCTGGCCTTGGCCCATTCCCTGGCCCTGCCCCTGGCCCTAGCCCTGGCCCTGCACCTGGTCCTGGCCCTGCACCTGGCCCTGGCCCTGTACCTGGCCCTGCACCTGGCCCTGGCCCTGTACCTGGCCGGGACCCTGACCCTCTACCTGGCCATGGCCATGTACCTGGCCCTGGCCCTGGCCCTGCATCTGGCCCTGGTCCTGGCCCTGCCCCTGGCCCTAGCCCTGGCACTAGCCCTGGCCCTGCACCTGGCCCTGGCCCTGCACCTGGCCCTGGCCCTGACCCTGACCCTGCACCTGCACCTGGGCCTGGCCCTGTACCTGGCCGTGACCCTGACCATCTACCTGGCCATGGCCCTGCACCTGTCCCTGTCCCTGCACCTGGCCCTGGCCTTGCACCTGGCCCTGGCCCTCTACCTGGCCATTACCCTGTGCCTGGCCCTGGCCCTGGCCTGGATCCACAATGTTGGTTTTAAATTGTATCTTGTGATTTCTTTCTTTCTTCCTTTCTTCCTCCTTCCTTCCTTTCTTTCTTTCTTTAAATCAATGTTGATATCGATTTGTTATCTCTCTAGGGGTTAATTATGAGAAATTATATCTTTATTCATTCATTTTTTTGTTCATATCTATGGTTAAGAACTCAATCTCCTTTCACTATTGAGCAATCATTTAGGCTTCATGCATAAAACACCATTCACTGGTTTAAAGTTTGTTGATTTAATTATGAAAATCTGTCATTATTTATTCAGTGATCACTGGAGTTTTGAGCCACCTTAGGGGAGTCCATCATGCCAGACCATCACATCTTCGAATACTACACTTACTTCCTTAACTGTTAAGCTAGGAAATTAAATGATAATTCATCACTTAATTAATGAATTTAAAACACAGGTAATGTTATGGACCATAAGTCCCTTTTGGAGTCAGATTTTAGGAGTTGATGTAACATCATCTCATTACTTCATCATTTAGCTATTTAAAGAGATCTTTATATCAGCGATATGTTTAGGATTTTGGTGCCATTTCGTCAGTGTTAATATAAAATGCCTACTAATATATTATCAATTTAAATTATTATCAATTTAATTTATTATCAATTTAATTTTGGCACTGGTCCTGGCCCTGGCCCTGGCCCTAGCCCTGGCCCTGGCCCTGGCCCTGGCCCTAGCCCTGGCCCTGGCCCTGGCCCTGACCCCGGCATTTGCCCTGGCCCTGGACCTGGCACTGGCCCTGGCCCTGGCCCTGGTTCTGGCCCTGGCAATGCACCTGGCCATGACCCTGACCCTCTACCTGGCCATGGCCCTGCACCTGGCCCTGGCCCTTGCCCTGCACCTGGACCTTGCCCTGGCCTTGAAACTGTCCCAAACCCTGCACCTAGCCTTGACCCTCGTCCAGCACCTGGCCCTGGCACTAGTCCTGCCCCAGGCCTTGGCCATGGCCCTCCACCTGGTCTTGGCCCAGGCCCTGGCCCTGTACTTTGCCTTGGCCCTTGCCCTGCACCTGGCCCTGCAACTGGCCCTGCATCTGCCCCTGGACCTTAACCTGGTCCTGGCCCTGGCCCTGCACCTGGCCCTGGCCCTGCATGTGGCCCTACTTGGCCCTATACCTGTCCCTGGCTCTGGCCCTCTACGTGGCCCTGGCCCTGAACCTGGCCCTGCCCCTGGCCCTACCCCCTGGCCCTGCACCTGGCTCTGGCCCTGACCCTGACATTGACCCTGGCCCTGCACCTGGCCCTGGCCCTGTACCTGGTAATGACCCTGACCCTCTACCTGGCCATGGCCCTGCTCCTGGCCCTGGCACTGCACCTAGCACTGGCCCTGGCCTTGCACCTGGCCCTGACCCTGCACCAAGCCATGACCCTGCCCAGCTACTGGCCCTGGCACTAGCCCTGCACCTGGCCTTGGCCCTGGCCCTGGCCCTGCACTTGGCCCTGGCCCTGGCCCTGTCCCTGTCCCTGGCCCTGCAGCTGGCCCTGGCGATGGCCCTGCACCTGGCCCTGGCCCTGGCCCTGGCCATGCACCTGGCCCTGGCCCTGGCCCTGCATCTGACCCTGGCCCTGCACCTGGCCTTGGCCCTGGCCCTGCACCTGGCCTTGTCCTTGGCCCTGGCCCTGCACATCGCCCTCGCTCTGGCACTGCACCTGGCTCTGCAACTGGCCCTGTCCCTGGCCTTACACCTGGCCCTGTACTGGACCTGCACATGGCCCTCGCCCTGGCCCTACACATGGCCCTGGCCTGCACCTGTCCCTCGCCCTGGCATTGCACCTGGCCCTGACCCTGGCCCTACATTTGGCCCTGGCCCTGCACCTGGCCCTGGCCCTGCACATGGCCCTGGCCCTGGCCCTGCACCTGGTCCCTTCCCTGACCCTGGCCCTGGCCCTGCACCTGGCCCTGGCCCTGCACCTGGCCCTGGCCCTGGCCCTAGCCCTGCAGCTGGCCCTGGCCCTGACCCTGGCCCTGCACCTGGCCCTGGCCCTGTACCTATCCGTGACCCTTACCCTCTACCTGGCCATGGCCCTTCACCTGTCCCTGGCCCTGGCCCTGCACCTGGCCCTGGCCTTCCACCTGGCCCTGGCCCTCTACCTGGCCATTACCCTGGCCCAGCACCTGGCCTTGGCACTAGACATGCACAGGGCCTTGGCCCTGCCCCTTGCCCTAGCCCTGGCCCTGCACCTGGCCCTGGCCCAGGCCCTGTACCTGTCAATGGTCCTGGCCCTGTACCTGGCCCTGGCCCTGCACCTGACCCTGGCTCTGGCCCTCTACCTGGCCCTGGCCCTTCACCTGGCCATGACACTGGCCCTGTCCTAGGCTTGCACTGGCCCTGCACTCGGCCTTGGCCCTGTCCCTGCATCTGGCCCTGGCCCTGGTCCCGCACCTGGCCACTTCCCTGGCCCTGGCCCTGAACCTGGCCCTGCCCCTGGCCCTAGCCCTGGCCCTAGCCCTGGCCCTGCACCTGGCCCTGGCCCTGCACCTGGCCCTGGCCCTGACCCTGACCCTGCACCTGGCCCTGGCCCTGTACCTGGCCGTGACCCTGACCCTCTACCTGGCCATGGCCCTGCACCTGTCCCTGGCCCTGCACCTGTCCCTGGCCCTGGCCTTGCACCTGGCCCTGGCCCTCTACCTGGCCATTACCCTGGCCCAGCACCTGGCCCTGGCACTAGACCTGCACCTGGCCTTGGCCTATTCCCTGCCCCTGCCCCTTTCCCTAGCCCTGGCCCTGCACCTGGTCCTGGCCCTGTACCTGGTCCTGCCCCTGTACCTGGCCCTGCACCTGGCCCTGGCCCTGTACCTGGCCGTGACCCTGACCCTCTACCTGGCCCTGGCCCTGCACATGGCCCTGGCCCTGGCACTGCAAGTGGCCCTGGCCCTGGCCCTGCACCTGGCCCTGGCCCTGGCCCTGCACATGGCCCTGGCCCTGCACCTGGCCATGGCCCTGCACCTGGCCATGGCCCTGGCCCTGGCCCTGGCCCTGGCCTGGATCCACCATGTTGGTTTCAAATTGTCTCTTGTGATTTCTTTCATTCTTTCTTTTTTTCTTTAAATCAATGTTGATATCGATGTGTTTTCTCTCTAGGGGTTAATTATGAGAAATTATCTCTTTATTCTTTCATTTTTTTTGTTCATATCCATGATTAATAACTCAATGACACTTCAGTATTGAGCAATCATTTAGGCTTCATGCATAAAACACCATTCACTGATTTGAAGTTTGTTGATTTAATTATGAAAATCTGTTATTATGTATTCAGTGATCACTGGAGTTTTGAGCCTCCTTAGGGGAGTCCATCATGCCAGTCCATCACATCATCGAATAATACACTTACTTCCTTAACTGTAAAGCTAGGAAATTAAATGATAATTCATCACTTAATTAATGAATTTAAAATACAGTTAATGTTATGGACCATAAGTCCCTTTTGGAGTCAGATTTTGGGAGTTGATGTAACATCATCTCATTACTTCATCATTTAGCTATATAAAGAGATCTTTACATCAGCGATATGTTTAGGACTTTGGTGCCATTTCGTCAGTGTTAATATAAAATGCCTACTAATTTACTATCAATTTAAATTATTATCAATTGTAATTATTATCAATTTAATTTTGTCCCTGGCCCTGGCCCTGGCCCTGGCCCCTGGCCCCTGGCCCCTGGCCCCTGGGCCCTGGCCCTGGCCCTGGCTCTTCTGGACCAATTCAAATCTAAACAATGCTGAGAAACCATGGGATCAAGCTCCTCTAAAGGGCAGAGAATGAAGAGGGATCATTTTATTTTCAAAAAAGAGAAAAGGTTATGGTAGAGGCGATTAATTGTATTGTATCCATTCTTGGAATTAGAAAATTGAAGCATTGAAAAAAGGTTTAAAATACTCATCATTGTACTTGAATGGCATTATGATGCTTTCGTTTTCATCCTCATGTCACTATAGGCATGTTGTAGCTTGAGAGAAGGGTAAATACGTAGAACCCAAAAGAAAGAGCCCTGCTTTGGTTTTAGTGAAAAACTCAGTGAGGCTATAAGGTTAGTTCTTCTTGGGTATGCTCCTTTTAGCATGTGGGAGGGGCACTAGAATGTGACAGAATGTTGGTCCATAAATGTTGCCTGGCAACCCTGCTTGCATTCTCTATCCTGGTATCATGGCCAAGGACCAGAGAGCAGCTTCGGGAAAGTATCATAGGACATTACAGTGTCCAAAGATAACTAACTCCTAAAACTTCCAATGACAGGGATTGATTCCCCTAACCAAGTCATAGCTACACCTCTAGATGTTTGCCTACAGCTTTTACTAGTCACCAAATTCTAGAATTCCTAATTATCAGAGAACATTAAATTTCTTCTGTTTATGAATTCTCTCTCTCCTAAGAAATATTACTATGGAAACAAAGATAATAAGACTCACAAAAGGTGATTTTGTCATTGTTAACTTCCTTCAGGAAGGTGATAATACATTTGTTGGAGTAGATTTAGGGATTATTGGTTGCAGTCCATCTCTTTTGAGGCAGCAGTCCAACATGAAATATGTAGAATCTTCTAAAAACCCTGCATACAAAATGACATTTAAGCATTTAAACATTTCACGACTCTGCTCTCCGATTAAATAAGGGATGAACCTGGGAGTTTCCCACAATCATGTAGAAGTCAGTGAGAGTAAATTGTGTCGACTATGGCAGACCATTTCATCATCTGATTATGTTGTTATTTGATTATTAAAATAGGACATTAGATAATCCATGATCAGTGGATTCCACGATGTGGGAAACAATTATTATGGACCATCTAAATATTAATTTTGTAGTTAAAAGATTTAAATTAATCAAGACAGCATCGTTCAAAAGCCTGGTTTGGAGCCACCTTAGGGAAGTGGATGATGTTACATGAACTCATTGTTTGATTATTTAACTATATAAAACAATGATTATATCATCCATGACACCTGGAATCTGGTGCCCCAGATCATCTAATTACATAATTAAAGTATTAAAATTGACAGTCTGTGTTAATACCCAAGACAATGTAAAAATTTTAAAGTTATGTAAACCAAAGATCCTCCATTCCATGGAGACACATGTAAGGCTTCCTCTAGTGGAGATAATGTGCAATATCATCACATTTTACGATACATTTATTCAATTGAGGATGATGACATAATTCATGACTGAAGTCTGGCTATGCTTCCCTGCCAGTAAAATGCTACATCACCTATTTATTTTGACAGTTAGCTATTACTGACTTATTTAATTCTTTAAATTATGTAAGCGACAGACAATTCCATCACCGATTACGATTAGTGTGCAAATATCTGTCAGGGACAAGGTTAGGAAAGATGTAGACATGGGCAGAGCATTTTCTGAATGATATATGAATCTCCCATAGTAAAAAGGATGCTGGATGATTGAGTCCAGAAGATTGCTCGGGACCTTTCGAGAAGTACAAGGACTACACCAAGGCCGGCATGGTGGTCTGGGTGTTGACTACCTGCTGTTCATCCACATCTTCACATCAGTTGTGATCTACCATGAGAAGAAGTAGTGGCACTAGGAGGTCGGCATCATCTCTGAGACCTGGCAAAAGGATGAGGACCCTGAACACGGAAGAACATCTCTCTCTCAGATATGCTAGCTTTGCCTCAGCTGCAGCCAACTTTTCAGCTGATAGCAACATCTTGGTTACTACTTCTAAGCCAGGAATGGGCCCATTATCTCAGATCCTGCAGAACCACAACAGAGATTCAGGTGCTGGTGATAATGTCAGGCCAACAGAATTCATCATGCAAGACAGTATGATTATCTGACGATTAACTTATGGCATTTTAAAAATCCTTGATGACAGCATACATTTCCATATCTGTCAAGTCTGCCCAGGATTTGAAGATACAAAAAAAAGCTCAAAGACTTACATATTTAAATATGTAATTATTAAATTCTTTCATTATATAATCTGTGATACCTGAAGTATGGTGTCACCTTGTGTGACTCAAGTGTGACAGACGATCTAACTATCTGATTATTTCATTATACAAATCTGCCTTTTGCTACTCCTGGAAGAGTGGAGTCTGGATCCACCTTGTTGGTTTTAAATTGTCTCTCTTGATTTCTTTCTTCCTTCCTTCCTTCCTTTATTTCTTTCTTTAAATCAATGTTGATATCGATTTGTTATCTCTCTAGGGGTTAATTATGAGAAATTATCTCTTTATTCATTCATTTTTTTGTTCATATCCATGATTAAGAACTCAATGACCCTTCAGTATTGAGCAATCATTTTGGCTTCACACATAAAATACCATTCACCGTTTTAAAGTTCATTCATTTAATTATATAAGTCTGTCATTATGTATTCAGTGATCACTGGAGTTTTGAGCCTCCTTAGGGGAGTCAATTATGCCAGACCATCTCATCATCGAATACTACACTTACTTCCTTAACTGTTAAGCTAGGAAATTACATGATAATTCATCACTTAATTAATGAATTTAAAATACAAGTAATGTGATGAACCATAAGTCCCATTTGGAGTCAGATTTTGGGAGTTGATGTAACATCACCTCATTACTTCATCATTTAGCTATATAAAGAGATCTTTACATCAGCGATATGTTTAGGATTTTGGTGCCACTTCGTCAGTGTTAATATAAACTACCTACTAATTTATTATCAATTTAATTTATTATAAATTTAATTTATTATCAATTTAATTTTGTACCCGGATCTGGCCCCGGCCCCGGCCCCGGCCCCGGCCCTGGCTGTTCTGGACCAATGCAAATCTAAAAATTGCCAAGAAACCATGGGATCATGCTCCTCTAAAGGGCAGAGAATGAAGAGGGATTATTTTATTTTCAAAAAAGAGAACAGGTTTATGATAGAGGCGATTAATTGCATTGTATCCATTCTAGGAATTAGAAAATTGAAGCATAGAAAAACGGTTGAAAATACTCATCATTGTACTTGAAGGGCATTATGATGCTTTCGTTTTCATGCTTATGGCACTACAGACATGTTGTAGCTTGAGAGACGGGTAAATATGTAGAACCCAAAAGAAAGAGCCCTGCTATGTTTTTGTGAGAAATTCAGTGATGCTGTAAGGTTACTTCATCTTTAGGTATGCTCCATTTAGCATGTGGGAGGGGCACTAGAATATGACAGAATATTAATTCGTAAATGTTTCCTGGCAACCCTTGCATTCTCTATTCTGTTATCATGGGACAAGTACCAGAGAACAGCTTCGAGACAGTGTTATCATGGGACATTACAGTCTCCCAAGATAACTATCTCCTAAATCTTTCAATGACAGCATTTGATTCCCCTAACCAAGTCATAGCCAAATCTCTGGAAGTTTGCCTACAGCTTTTACTGGTCACCAAATTATAGACTACCTAATTATCAGAGAACATAAAATTTCTTCTATTTATGAATTCTCTCTCTCCTAAGAATTAATACTATGGAAACAAAGATAATAAGAATCACAATTATTCATCAAAAGGTGAGTTGGTCATTGTTAACTTCCTTCAGGATGGTGATAATCCTTTTGTTAGAGTAGACTTAGGGATTATTGGATTGCAGTCCATCTCTTTTGAGGCTGCCGTCCAACATGAAATATGTAGAATCTTCTAAAAACCCTGCATACACAATGACATTTCAGCATTTAAACATTTCACGACTCTGCTCTCCGATTAAATAAGGGATGAACCAGGGAGTATCCCACAATCATGTGGGAGTCAGTTAGAGTCGATTGTGTCGAGTATGGCGGACCATTTCATCATCTGATTATGCATTTATTTGATTATTAAAATAGGACATTAAATAATCCATGAACAGTGGATTCCTCGATGTGGGAAACAATTAATATGGACCATCTAAATATCAATTTTGTAGTTAAAATATTTAAATTAATCACGACAGCATCATTAAAGAGCATGGTTTGGAGCCACTTAGGCAAGTGGATGATGTTACATGAACTCATTGTTCGATTATTTAACTATATAAAACAATGATTATATCATCCATGACACCTGGAATCTGGTGCCAGTTATTGTCAAGAAAGTAGTACTTAGATAATTAAATAATGCCACGTGATTAACTCCCATGGAGGTTTGTCCCGACTCCAGTCAAGAAGAACAACACCATCATCGATTTTAATAATTAATATATAATGAAAAATGATTGAAAAATGACATGGTGGTGCATACTTAAATCCCACATGGAGTAGTCAGACTGATCTCTTACTGGAATAGTGATATTTTTAAAAAATTAAATTGAAAATTAATTAGTGGGCCTTTTATATTAACACTGATGAGATGGCACCGAAGTCCTAAACCTCTCGCTGATGTAAAGATCTATTTACATAGGTAAATGATGAAGTAATGAGATGATATTACATCATCAACTCCCAAAATCTGACTCCAAACGGGAGTTATGGTCCATAACATTACCTGTATTTTAAATACGTAAATTAAAAGATGAATTTTTACTTAAATTCCTAGTATAACAGTTAAAGAAGTAAGTGTAGTATTACATGACGTGATGGTCTGGTACAACGGTCTCCCCAAAGGAGGCTCAAAACTCCAGTGATCACTGAATACATAATGACAGATTTTCATAATTAAATGAATCATCATAAAACAAGTGGATGGTGTTTTATGCGTGAAGCCTAAATGATTGCACAATACTGAAAAGAAATTGAGTTCTTAATCATAGATTTGAACAAAAAATGAATGAATAAAGAGATAGTTTCTCATATTTTACCCCTAGAGAGATAACAAAATGACATCAACATTGATTTAAATTAAGAAAGGAAGAAAGAAAGAATGAAATAAAAAAGAAAGAAAGAATTCACAAGATACAATTTAACACCAACAAGGTGGATACAGACTCCACTCTCCCTGGAGTAGAAAAAGACAGATTTGAATAATGAAATAATCAGATAGTTACATGGTCTGTCACACTTGAGTCACACAAGGTGGCACCAAACTTCAGGGATCACAAATTATACAATGAAAGAATTTAATAATAACATCTTTAAATATGTAAGCCGATGACATTTTTTTGTATCATCAATTCCTGGGCAGACTTGCCAGGTATGAAACTGTATTCTGTCATCACGCATTTTTAACATGCCATCAGTTATTCGTCAGATAATCATACTGTCTTGCCTGATGAATTCTGTAGGCCTGACCTCATCACAAGCGGCTGAATGTCTGTTGTGGTGCTGCAGGACATGAGATAATGGGCCCAATCCTGGCATAGAAGTAGTAGCCACAATGTTGATAACAGCTGACAACATGGCTGCCACAGGGGCATCACCAGCATAGCTGAGAGAGAGATGTTTTTCTGTGTTCTGAGTCGTCATCCTTTTGCCAGGTCTCGGTGATGGTGCCGACCTCCCAGTGCCACTCCTTCTTTGCATGGTAGATCACAACCGATGTGAAGATGTGGAGGAAGAACAGGTAGTCATCACCCAGACCACTGTGCCGGCCTTGGTGAAGTCCTTGTACTTCTCGGTTGGCACCGTGCAACCTTCTGGACGCAATCATCCAGCATCCCTCGTACTCTAGGAGATGCATAGATCATTCAGAAAATGCTCTGCCCATGTCTACATCTTTCCTAACCTTGTCCCTGACAGATATTTGCACCCTAACCGTAAAGGGTGATGTCATTGTCGGTCGTTTACATAACTTAATGAATTTAATAAGTCAGTAATACCTAACTGTCACAATAAATAGGTGATGTAGCATTTTACTGGCAGGGAAGCATGGCCAGACTCCAGTCATGAAGGATGTCATCATCATCAATTGAGTCAATGAATCATACAATGTGAAGATATTGCACATTATCTCCACAAGAGGGAGCTTTACAGGTCTCTTCATGGAATGGAGGATTGTTGTTTACATAACTATACAAATATTTACATTATCTTGGGGATTAACACAGATTGCCAATTTAAATTCATTAATTATGTAACTAGATGATCTGTGGCATCAGATTCCAGGTGTCATGGACGATATAATCATTGTTTTATATAATTAAATAATCAAATAATGAGTTCATGTAACATCATCCACTTCCCTAAGGTGGCTCCAAACCAGGCTCATGAACGATGCTGTCATGATAAATTTAAATATTTTAACTACATAATTGATATTAAGATGGTCTATTATTATTGCCTCCCACATCGCGTCACCACAATCCACTGATAATGGATTATCTAATGTCCTATTTTAATAATCAAATAACAACATAATCAGAGGATGAAATGGTCTGCCATACGCCACACAATTGACTATCTGTTGACTCCCACATGATTGTGTAAAACTCCCAGGTTCATCAGTTATTTAATCGCAGAGCAGTGTAGTAACATGTTTAAATGCTGAACTGTCATTGTGGATGCAGGGTTTTTAGAAGATATCACATAATTAATGTTGGGTGACTGCGTTAAAAGAGATGGACTGAAATCCAGTAATCATAAAGTCTACTCTAACAAATGGATTATCTCCTTCCTGAAGGAAGTTATCAATGCCAAACTCACCTTTTGATGAATAATTGTGAGGCTTATTTGTCTTTTGTTCCATAGTGTGACTTCTTAGGAGGGAGAGTATTCATAAACAGAAGATTTTGAACTGTTTCTCCACAGACTACGTTCTCTGATGATTAGGAAATCTTGAATTTGGTAACCAGTAAAACCTGTGGGCACACCTCCAGAGGTGTGGCTATGACTTGTTTAGGCGAATCAAATGTTGTCATTAAAAGTTTTAGGAGATAGGTACCTTGGGAGACTGTAATGTCAAATGATAACACTTTCTCGAAGCTGCTCTCTGTTCCTTGGCCCATGATACCAGGATACACAATGCAACAGGGTTGCTCAATACTGAAGAGACATTGAGTTCTTAATCATAGATTTGAACAAAAAATGAATGAATAAAGAGATAATTTCTCTTAATTCACCCCTAGATAGAAAACAATATGATATCAACATTGATTTAAATAAAGAAAGGAAGAAAGAAAGGATTAAAGAAAGAATTCACAAGATACAATTTAACACCAAGAAGGTGGATCCAGACCCCACTCTTCCTGGAGTAGAAAAAGACAGATTTGAATAATGAAATAATCATATAGTTAGACCATCTGTCACACTTGAGTCACGCAAGGTGGCACCAAACTTCAGGGATCACAGATTATATAATGAAAGAATTTAATGATTACATCTTTAAATATGTAAGCCATTGTCTTTTTTTGTATCATCAGTTCCTGGGCAGACTTGCCAGATATGAAAATGGATGATATCATCACGCACTTCTAAAATGCCTTCGGTTAATCGTCAGATAATCATACTGTCTTGCCTGATCAAATCTGTTGGCCTGACATCATCACAAGCACCTGAATCTCTGTTGTGTTGAGGCAGGAAGTGAGATAATGGGCCCAATCCTGGCGTAGCAGTAGTAGCCACAATGTTGATAACAGCTGAAAAGATGGCTGCAGCAGGGGCATCACCATCTTCATTGTCCCATTCAAGTACAATGATGAGTATTTTAATTCTGTTTTCTGTGCTTAAATTTTCTAATTCGTAGAATGGAAACAGTACACCTCTTCATTCTCTGACCTTTATAGGAGCTTGATCCCATGTTTTCTCGGCCAGGAACAGGGCCAGGGCCCAGGGGGCAGGGGCCAGGGGCCAAGGGGCCAGGGGCCAGAGGCCAGGGGCCAGGGCCAGCGCCAGGGCCAGGGAAGACACATAGTGGACTGATATCTGAATGCTTCTTCTTTGACAGGCAGTTCTTGCTGGGACCTGGCACTCTCCATGTGATACCTTTTTAGCAGAGGCCCTTCAATGGAGGCTCTTTCACTCATGACTTTAAGAATATAATAGGTCTTTTTGGGAAGATTGATTTCTCTAATTCCAATCCTACACATTTGCTTTGTATTATATAAAGCATTTCATATTGGAGGAAACTGTTAAGACTTTATCCACTAAGTACCTGGGTTACAGGAATGAGTAGTCACAATATTGTGTACTAACAACCAGGCTCAATCATTCATCATAAGTGAGCCAAGCTAATGAAATAACATCTGCTGACAAGCCAAACTACAATGCCAGCTCTCTGGATTCAAGGTGGACAGATATCTCTCATGTCCTAGGACAGACTAATCTATAATGTAAGTTCTATTTAAGACAGGATGTCAAAGTAATACTATTCTTAATAAGAAGAGAAAAAATACAAAAGTAAAATTAATGAAAATTTAAAGCATAGATATTCATTTTGAACACTTATGAAAACAAAAAACAAAACAGTAAATAATCTATATTAAGGGTCATAATAGGCTTAGAATGCAAATATATGCAAAACAAAATTAGAAAGCTAAGTATGGATTTTTTCCCATCTCTAAAGCACTCCCATATACTCGGTTCCTGTTTCTGCTATAAGGTGGTCATATGAGAAGTCAATGTTTCTTTCATAGAGACATTTTCAAGACTCAAGACTTTTTTCTACAATGTGACTCCCTGGAAAATGAGAATTTTATGAGTCTATAGTTGCCGTGGTGGTAGGCCAAATATGGACCCCACAAATTTGACTTATGATCTCCGCACAAATATAATTGTCTAAAAACTGGAAATCAATTTACAGACACACACATACAACAGAATTTGTTCTGTTTCTTTTTCTGGTAAAAATGTCTTTGCCATGGTATTTTATAGCATCTTTGCATGATCTATTTTGAAGGCAGTACTTCATGTTGAAGCACCCATGGGCAAATATTGAGGACATGAAGAAGCATGAAATTTGAAGTAATAATTACTTATATTCACATCCACAGCACAATAAGCTATGTTGTGGAATAATGGCATATGCCACGGGGTTGCTCATGCTGCCTGAGTGAGTTCCAGCATTTTTAAGTTGCAGATCAAACTCAATTCTCCAGGATGTGTGGAACAAAGTGTTGTGGCCTGGAGTTTGTAGGACTGTAATCAGAAACAGCAGCTCAGTCCCATGTCCATTCCTCAGTCACTGAGTGTGGACAATTGGAAGACAAGCTATCATTGATGAAAGGAAGACAGAGACATAATATGATGTCAGGCAGGCAGATTCAGTCAATACTGAAAGCTCCATTTTATTCATACACCAAATTTAAGTAGTCAAACTAAGGTGTGGCAATGGAAGGGGACATCTATTAATATGTATAAAGGGAAAACAGAAATTGCTTCCACTAATGCTAAAGGCACTCCATAATTGCACATACTATGTGCCTTCAGGCACCCCATTGCTGCACTTCCTCCCTTACTTCTGGGTGGTTAACCTGTCTACTCCCAAATCATTGCTATTTAGATAGGAGATATTCATCATCAAGGCACAGATGTCCTGTAGCAGGAAAGATAATGTCTTAAGGACAATAGGAATTATTGGATCATTTTGAACTCATGACAAGTTGGAATGGATTCCCATTTAGGAGTTAAGAAACTTCAGACTGGCAGAATATATTCCAGGGCTGACAAAGCCATACAGAAGCCTTGTATGCAAACAGATGATAAGATCTACCTTTAACTGCTTGGTGGCAGTGCAAATGCTTAATCCTAGGACACAGGAGGCTGCCTGATTTTGCTTAGGTTGAGGCCAGCCAATTCTACAGAATGAGTTTAAGTCCTGCACAGAAAAACCCTGTTTTGAAAACAAAAAACAAATCAGAACAAAGTCACATAAAGAAACAGATCAACCTTCTGGTGGTAGCCTACATGTATAAATGGTATTGAAGGAGGAAGCTTTCCCTCTTTGGCTACTTACCCTAGCTATTGGTACCAAGTTTCTTCCTTCACTACCATTAGAGCCTACTTTTTTGGAATTTTGATGTATAATGACCAGCTGACACATCCATCCTGATAAACTAAAAAACTGCTGTACTCTTCAGATTCCCATTGGTAGGCAACCATTGTTGGACTAAATATATCACAGCTTGTGAGACATCGTAATAAATTCACTTTCTACATATATGGAGAGATTCATCCTACATTCCTTTTCATGCAGACAACCTTGATTACTGCAGTTGGTTTTTGTTTTGTTTTATTTTTTATATGCTTACAGAACATGTATTTCTCTGTAAATATTCAATTTTCCATGAAGACTACTTTTCTCATTATGATGCCTTTGCCAAGTGTTTGCTCTGAATTTCAGGGATAAAATTCTACATTCATGGAGCCATCATCTGGCATTCTGCCACGAGAAAGATCATTTATCTTTTTTTGAGATGTGGTCCCTGCTTTTCTTTCTTGATTATCTGAAGTTCCTGTGACAAACAGGTAAAAAGCAAATTTAGTTCAATAAACTCAGTGTTTGACCAAATAACAAATAAGACATTTTGCATTCCTAAATCTCTTTATGGTAGTTAACAAATATTTGGAGCTCCCTTCCAACTTTTTCAGCAAGAATCACTCAATCCATTTAATTAAGTAAATTTAGCTAGAAACACTGTGTCTAGGAGGAAGAAAGGTGAATGCCTGTGTACTACAGAATGATAGCACAGTTCAGCTATAGGACAATTGCTATAGAAATTCACATCACTGCTGATGTAGAAAATTCTTAGTGCTGGAAGGCAATCAGTAACCATTGCAATTAGTCCTTAAGCACTCTGCAACCACCTGGGAGTTGCTTTTATCACTCAGGCCTTAATAGCTAATCAGGCCCCTTTTTGACCTGCCTGTCAAAAGAAGTGAAGGGCCCTTCTGGTCTGGATTTGAAGAGAAACTGCAGCCAGTGCTTTTTAGTTATGTGCTTTGAGGAAGGGCAAACTGGAAAACCACAGCATGGTGAGTGAGGGGCTGCCGTCCTCAGATCAGTGGAGGGAGAAAATGAGGTGATGGATCCAGTGTGGTGGATATTCCCTGGATCTGGGTGGGAAGCTGCAAGGAGACAACCTGTCCCCTGAATTCTCATGTACTTCTTGAAATACCCAGAAGCTAGAGGCAATCCACCAAATAACTATTCTGTGGGCTGTATCTGCTTTGAGTACTGTGAGCAGGGAGGTGTCTATGGAAATCTTTTTTAAGTCAACTTCTACATAATTCAGATGCACCCACTGAAAGCAAGGCAACAAACTTCCAGAGGCCTTTTAGTTAAGTACCTTTTATAAGTTCAGCCATTTGCATTTTAATTTTATGTGTAAGATCCATGTATTGTTAATTTTCTGCAGGTTGTAAAAGGCATCTCATGTAAGGGTAGCACTTCACTATTGAGCAGTAGAATTCTAATTGAACGATTTACAAATGCTTTTGAGATATTATATCTCATAAAGTAGAATTTAACTGAGGTAGTACTGCCTCTAAAACACACAAAGATAAGTGTATGCTGACCAGTCCTGTTAGAATTTCGAATCCTCGATACACATTTGTTGTCCATGATTTTCCAGACATTTGATTCCAAACCATTACACAGAAGCTACTCTTGTTTTGCAACAGCATCTAGTCCCTTACCTTTATCATAGACCTGCCCCATAACAAGCTGCTCAGAGAGATATTACAGTGTCATAAGCAACCTTAAATTGTATTATATCATATAGTTGCAGTTTTCTTCTCCAGAAAAGCATAGTTCTACCACTTTGGCAATAGAACACCAGATTTTCAAAAGTAAACCAATGATGTATGAGTGGCCTGATAAAGCAAAGCTTTTACTTAGGTCCTCATGCAGGGATGAAAAACATTTTTAGAAGAGATAGTAACAACCACGGGCCTAGGCCTTGAAAGATTTTTCTAAGGGCCTGGTATATTGATAATAAAACACAGAACCTCGTCAAAAACCAGGTATTTGCATGGGAGAGCTGGTAATTGTATGGAACAAAGCCTTTGTGGACAGGTTCCTTCTGATATGTAGATATATACTCCATAGAGCTATGGTTCTCAGTCCCAAGGCCACTGTGGGCTTAGTCAGCAATGATCATGAGATATCCTGTATTCCCTAGCACTTCATTGTTTAAGTGGTGTTCTCCTGAGTTTGTCCCATTGAATGGGTTTCTACTGACTTCACATAAGTGTCCCCTTTCCTTCCATTTCTTCTGTGGAAATAGTATACAAGAGTCTATTCTCCTTAAGAAACATTTCATGGGACACATTTCCCTATCCAAGCTTTTTTTAAAAATAATCTTTTCTAACTTCTACGTTTCCTATCTATCTCATTCCCCATCACTTTCATGTCAGGATCCTATATGTGGAACAGGTCCTTCAGTTACAGGTATCTGGTGGCCTTTAGGAACAGTACTGGGAACACATTTGCTGTGTAATACTCCCATCTCCCTAAGTAGCTAGACATGCTGTCTCCAGTCTCAACTGAAATTGTTCACTGTGTAAAATGGAGCTTGAACCAAAAGCCATTTAAGAAGGATAGCATATATGAAAAGCAAACTATGTCTAGGCTGGCTCCTCTCTGAGTATTTTCCAGGGATAGATACATGTTATGTTAGAAATATTTGTCTTTATGGATCTCCTCTGTGATTTCTCCCTGGGAAGGCATATTAATGCTACAACAGATGCATTTGCATCCTGTTAGAAGAATGTTTATGAGACAATCTCTAATGTTGATGCAAGTGGCATTGGTTGCAGACTGTTGCTCTCCAAACAATGGACTTGCTGTCTTCTGTACTATACCTTCAAATTTCTTAAATTACTTTAACACCTAAGAGATTTACATTTTCCATTAGAGTCAGGTAGCCAACTCTCCAGTGGAGTCTCAGGAAAAGCGTTTGCAAGTGGAGCATTGCTTCTGCCTTCTGTGCAGAATAATGAAAATTGTTTACACTGCAGGAGGATCCAGGGTAAGCAACCAGGTGCTAAAGTCACCATTATGAAAAAAGTACATGACTGTGGTAAGAGGAGTGATGTTGTCATTTCCCAGCATGTTTTAATCTGTCATGTGTTTGAACACAGACCAGAGTATGTAGGTGTACAGTTTGTAAGAGATGAAATGAAAGGCAGGATTGTTCAGTGGCTAGCGTTGCCAATTTTGTGGGTAGAGCTTCTTTCAGTGTCCATCTGTCATCTTGGAGGAAATGGGTGGTGCCAGCAGCTGGCCTGTCTCTCTGTTAAAAAGCTTTTTAATGAGACATTTTAAATGCCATATTCTCTAGATCTATGAGCATTTGAGGGCTGTCTGACTATTTAGCATACCTTAGTATACAAAATTTCCCTGTAATTAATCTGTTTTGAGAACTGGATCCAAGCTGAGAGGCTGTGGAGGGATATTTTACTCAGGTTCCTGCAGCCTGACTGTAACTGGTTTTTACTTAGTAGGTTATACTTATAACCATAGAGGACAAAGAGGTAGAGAAAAACTCCCTGTGATAATAGAGGCTTAAACTTAATAAACAGCTCACAGGAAAGACTGGGTGGCATAAATATTTTGTTAGCTTGAAATAGACATTTATAATCTTAAATGTTTACCACCATTCAAAGGCACATAGCAATTTAGAAATATTTGAGACTTAGTACAATTGAATTTAAGTTGTATGAAGTTAGCTTACATTTACACAAAGTTAAATTTAAGTTAAATGTACAGATATATTAAACAGGACTGTGTAAAATTGAGAAGGACTAGAATGTGAAGCTATGTATGACATAGTGAAAAAAGAAATTAGAGACAAAGAATAAAGAATAAAGTAAATAAAAGAATAAAAGCAAAAGATAAATGAATTACAGGTTCTGTTGGCGGCAGAAGCTGGCTAGACTCCCTGTGCCTAGGTGGCTGGTGTAGCAGAGGGAAGAACCATGGGGGGTCAGTCTAGGCCGCGTTGTCAAAATGGCAGCTGACATAAACATATCCCCAACAGCTGGCAGAAATCATAACATTTTGGGATTCAATTTTTTTCTTGAGTAGATGTTGCCTCAGCCCAGCCTACTGCCCTGAGAGAAGCTGCAGCTGCAGCGAGCAGGAGAGTATTAGTGTGGCGGAAAGGGAACAGAACAAAGTTCAGGGTAAGAGATGGTTTAGCAGAGAGATAGAAAAACTCCTTCCATCTACCTGTTCGCTGGCAGTAATTTGAAAGATCCTGTAAAATATCTGGATCTAGAGAGGCATTACACGGCCAATTTGAATTTCCTAGGGGATATCTAGGCCACTCTTCAGTACAAAGGTAAATAAGTCTGTGTGCTTAACAATTGGCATTAAGTGAAAGAGTTTTATATTTTCTATCAGGCATCCCAGTCGAGTGGCATGGTATATTTCCTTAGTCGGTTTATTCCCCATGTGTAGAGAGGAAAGTGACCATGCAGTCTTGGAACTCTTCAGCCCAAGAGTGTGGCCACATGATAAGCGAGAAGGGCAGAGTGTTATTCAAAGATCATCAGCCCAAATCTTTGCCAGGGCCAACAGAGCCCGGAAGGACTCAACAGTCCCAGAGAAGAGCAGATATCCCGCCCCAGGCAGTATGTCTTCCACCTGTGAGGAATGTACCAGATCTTAAGGAAATGGGTTAAAATTTAAAAGGGTACCTTACCTAATTGAAGCCTGTGTGGGGTGGTATTTCCAGTGAATGGGGTTGGGGAGGAATGGAGGCAGAGTACTGGTATTGGAAACAGGATCCCGAGTGTCTCTGGCTGGCCGTCCACCAGCAAACAGCTGCCAGTGACCCTCAAGGAGAGCCTGCCTGGGTTTCGGCACCAATATTGTTCTTTTGCTGTGCAGCTAATGCCTAAGAAACAAAAACATGAGACTCAGCCCCCACGTCGAGTTTGTTGAGAAAAGGGAGAGAAGGAGGAGGTAGCTGGTGTCCAACTGAAAGTAGAAGAGGAGGGTGTGGGGCACTTGCTTTAAAAGGGGAGGCTTGCACATGTGTAAGTGAGCCCTCTGGCAGCCATGCAAAGCTTGAGCCATCAGGTAAAGCTGATGTAGCGATGAAATGGTAATGAGGGTCCTGCCCATCATCAGGGTGGGTCGGTCAAATGGCTGCTAGTTCCTAACAATCATATTACTAATAGGAGTCACTATTTAGCTACACATGTAGTTAAGTGTAAGTCACTACTTAGCCACAAACTAACCCACTAGTTAGCCACACATACTAGCTCACTAGTACTCACACACACCATGCCACTTGTTAGCCACATATTTAACTCACTATTTAGCCACACACATGAAATCACTAGTTAGACAAACACCTAAATCAAAAGTTAGCCCCATACCTAAGTCACTAGTTAGCCACAAAAACTAAGCCACAAGTCCATCAAAAAATAAAGCAGTACTTAGCCACACACACTAAGACAGTAGTTAATCACACACCTAAGTTACTATTTAGCTACATGCCTAAGCAGTAATTAACTGCATTGGCTATGTCACTAGTTAGCCACAAAGTTAGGTTACTATTTAGCCACAGTCACTATGTCTCTAGTTAGTTACACACAATATATCACAACTTACCCACCCATACTAAGTGACTAGTCAGCCACACATGTAATTTACTAGCTAGTCACAAACACCAAAAAAATAGTCAGCCACACACAGTGAGATAGTAGTTAGCCATTCACCTACGTATTTCTATGTATTTAGTCAACCACACACCTAAGTCACTACTAGCTACAAACACTAGGTCACTAGTTATCCACACACATTAAATCGGGAGTTAGACACACACACTATGTCCCTAGTTAGACACATACTAAGTCGGTCTAAAAGAAAAACAGCTCACACAAAGGTGGCCCCAGGACATGGGAATTAGGCCTTTAATCCCAGCAGTAGGGATTTCGAGATAGGAGTGACATGGATGGACAGAGAGAGGAAGATAAGGTGGAGGAGACAGAAGATCATGCAGTGAGATGATTTTGTTTGAGCAATTAGTCTGAGGGATCGAAGAGATAGCAGTCAATCTGAGGAGGCAGTGTGAGGATAGGAGCACATGGCTTGTCTGAGAATAGGTAGAGAAAAGAACTCTAGTAGCCAGATGCTCTGAATCTGTGATCCTTCAGTTTTCAACCTCCTCTCCCTGATAGGTTACTGTGAGATTTTATTAGTAAGATCTATTAGAACTTGTGCTGGAAGTGATGCTCTCTCTTTGGAAGTGTGATATTTCAAAGTCAATAGAGATAAAAAATTAAAAATATTAAAATATATTAACTTTATTTTTTTGAAAATTACATTGGTATCTTTTTAATGTTTTAATAATTTAAAAGAATATTATACATATCAAACCAGTTCATTCCACCTTACCCCCACCCTCCTTCTTCACCTCTCTCTCAACTTATTGAGCGCACGGAAACTCTCCCCTCCCATCCAATGGACACTATATATACATATAGGGTGATGCATTCCAGGAGAGGTCATCTAAATCTTTCAAGTAATTTGAAGTAGGGACTAAAATATCTCTCCTGTCTCAAGGTTAATGGATTATACCTCCATGGGGATATTCCCCCAAAGTCATTTTTTGCAACAGGGATGTTTCCTGGTTCCACTGCCTGAAGTCCCTAAGACTGCACAGGACTTTTAGCTTAGATCCATATTCATGGGTCTGTGTCAGTCCTATGTTGGATTCCCAGCTATAAGTCTGGAGCCCCATTAGCTCCTCCTTGTTCAGGTCAGCTATGTCTATGTGTTTCTGCAGTGTGGTCTTGTCCTCCCTCTCTGAATCTGGATTCCAGTTCGGCTCAGTGTTTAGTTGTGCGTGTATGCTTCTGTTTCCATCAGCTACTAGATGAGGGCTCCATGATGGTGGATAAGTTAGTCGTTGATCTCATTGTCAGGGAAGGGAATTTATGGTAGCCTTTACACTGTTGCTCAAATTGTTTGTTGGGGTCAGTCTTGTAGGTCTCTGGACATTTCTCTAGGTTCAGTTTCCTCTTCTAACCTATAATGTCTCCCTCTTTTATAGTCTCTATCTCTCTTCTCCTCTCCTAGCTATCCTCTTCTCTTCTCAAGTATATTCCTCTTCTGACCAAATATTCCTAGTCCAATGTTCTTTACTCTCCTACTTCTTTCCTTTTGCTAGTTCATTCTCCACTTACTACCCCCCAATTCCCATATGCTCTGGGGATCGTGTCCCTTCCTGCTTCTGTGAGTGACCTTATGAGAAACTCTCAGAATCCTCCTTGTATCATAGATTCTCTTGCAGTGTGATTTGTATGGTGGTTATCTTTTGCACTATGTCTAAAATCCACATATGAATGAATACATACCATGTTTATCTTTCTGTGACAGGCATACCTCATTCAGGATGGTTTCTTCAAATTCCATCCACTTGTCTGTGAGATTCAAGATTTCATTGTTTCCCCCTCCACCACCACAGAGTAGTATTCCATTGTGTAAATGTGGCGCATCTCCTTTATACATACTTCAGTTGAGGGACATCTAAGTTGCGTCTATGTTCTTG
Organism: Phodopus roborovskii; assembly: GCF_943737965.1. Taxonomy (NCBI): domain Eukaryota; kingdom Metazoa; phylum Chordata; class Mammalia; order Rodentia; family Cricetidae; genus Phodopus; species Phodopus roborovskii. The sequence goes on along the minus strand of NW_026125978.1, from coordinate 120,109 downwards.
CTATTATAAATAATATTGAATGAATATATGTGAGCACAAGTCTTGGTTCCATGAATGTGGATAATTTGTGTACGTGAATAAGAGGTAGGTTACTGGGTCCTGTGATAGACTGATTCCCATTATCCTGAGGAACAGCCATGCTAATCTCCAAAATGGCACTTCAAGTTTACAGATCCACCTGCAAAGAATAAGTTGTCACTGCTGTTTCTAATTTTAGCCATTCTGACAGGAGTAAGATGGTATCTTACAGTTGTTTTAATTTGTATTTCCTTGTTAGCCAAAGATATTGAACACTTTCTTAAGTGTATTTCATCATTCCCCCTATTTACAGTTCTCTATTCAGTTCTATACCCCATTTTCATAGAGTTATTTGGTGTTTTGGTGACTAGTTTCTTGAGTTCTTTGTATATTTTGGAGATCAGACTTTTGTCGGATGTAGGATTGGTGAAAATCTTTTCCCAGTCTGTGGGCTGCCATTGGGTCTTGTCCACTGTGTCCTTTTCCTTACAGAAACTTATAAGTTTGAAGAGGTCCCATTCTTTATTTGTTGATCTCAGTGTCTATGCTTCTGGAGTTATCGTCAGGAAGCAGTCTCCTGTACCAATTCGTTCAAGAGTACCTCTAATTTTTTTTTCCTAAGAGGTTCAGTGTGGATGGATTTATGGAGGGATCCATTTGGACATGTGTTTTGTGCATGGCTATAGACATAGATCTATCTTCAGTCTTCTGTATACAATCATCCATTTGTACCAGCACCACTTGTTGAAGATTCTTTCCTTATCCCATTGTACACTTTTAGCTGTTTTGTCAAAAGTCAGGGGCTCATATGTGTGTGGGATAATACCAAGATTTTCTATTAAATTTCAATGAGCTACTTGTCTATCTTTGTGCTAATACAAGGTTCTTTTCAGGACTATAGCTCTGTAGTAGATCTTAAAGTCAGGGAGGATGATGTCTCATTAAGTTCCTTTATTATACAGGTTATTTTGACTATTCTTGTTCTTTTGTTTTTCAATATAAAGTTGATTATTATCTTTTCAAGGTCAGTGAAGAATTGTGCTGGCAATTTATTAGGTATTGAATTGAATCTGTAGATTGCCATTGGCAAAATTGCCATTTTTACTATGTTTATTCTACCTATCCATGAGATTGGGAGATCTTTACATTTTCTGGTGTTTTCTTTAATTTTTTTTGTAAATACACAAATTACTATTATATAGGTCTTTCACTTGTTTGATAAGTGTTACCCCAAGGTAGTTTATATTGTTTGTGGCTATTGTACATGGTGATGTTTCTCTGATTTCTTTATTAGCCCCTTTGTTGTCTGAATATAGAATGGCTAAGATCTTTTTTTTTTAGTTTATCTTGTATGCTGATACATTGCTGAATGTGTTTTTCAGCTATAGGATTACCCTGGTAGAGTTTTTTGGTTGCTTTTGTAAACTATCATATCTTCTGAAAATAGAGAAAGATTGAGTTCGTCCTCTCAACTTGTTTCCACTTGATATCCATTTCTTGTCTTATGTCTTTAGCTAGCACTTCAAATACAATAATGAAGATATCTGGAGACAGAGGGCAGGCTAGTGTTTGTCCTGATTTTAGAGGAATTGCCTTAAGCTTCTATACATTCAGCTTGATATTTGTTCTGTGTTTACTACTACTATTTATTACGTTTATATAAATTCCTGTTATCCCTGATCTCTACAAGACCTTTAACATGATAGGATGTTGAATTTTGTCAAAGGTTTCTTTTCTACATCTAGGGAGATGATCATGTGATTTTTCATTTTCAGTTTATTTATATAGTGGTATATTTGATATATTTTCATATGTGAAGCCATCCCTGCAACCCAAGGATGAAGCCTACTTGATCATAGTATATGATTTTCCTGATATATTCCTGGATTCGGTTTTCCCGTATTTTCTTGAGTATTTTTGCATCAATGTGCAGGAGGGTTATTGGTCTGTAATTTTCTCTTAGTTGTGTCTTTGTGTGAATGGGTATCAGTGTGATTATAGCCTCAAAAATGTTTTGTAATGAAACTTCTCTTACTATTGTGTGGAACAGTTTCAAGAGTATTAACATTAGCTCTTCCATGAATTTTCGGTAGAATTCTTCACTGAAGAAGACATCTGGCTCTGGGATTTTTTTATGTTGGAAGGCTTTTTATGATTGCTCCTACTTTGTTAGTTGCTATAGGTCAATATAAGTTGCTTGTCTAGTCTTGATTTAATTTTGTTAAGTAAGAGATATCCAGAAATTTGTCCATACCCTTGAATTTTCAAATTTTGTGGAGTATAAATTTTCAAAATATGACCTGATAATTGCCTGGATTTCCTCCATGTCTATTGTTATGTACTACTTTTTGTTTCTGATTTGGTTAATTTCCATGTTCTCTCTATGCTTTTTGTTTAGTTTAGATAAAGGTTTGTCTACCTTGTTAATTTTCTGAAAAAAAAAAGAAACTAGTTATTGCATTGATTTTTTTTTGTATCGTTTTCCTGTTTTCTACTTTATTATTTTCAGCCCAAAAATTGACAATGGGGCCTACTCCTGAGGGTTGAGTTTGCTTCATTTGTATCCTAAGGTTTTCAGTTGTGTTGTTAATTCTCTAATGTGTCTCTCATCCGTTTTCTTCATATGGGCACTGAATGCAATCAAATTCCTTCATATCAGTGCTTTCAAGGTGTCCCATAAATTCATGTATGTTGTATCCACAACCTCATTGAATTTTAGGAATTACTTAATTTCTTTATTTCTTCTTAGACACAGTATGTTGAAATTGAGCATTCTTCAGTTTCCATGAGTATGTAGGGTTTCTGTGATTTGTTGTTGTTTTTATTGAATTCCAATTAAAAAGCATGGTGGTCTGATAAGATACAGAGTAATATTCAAATATTTTTGTATCAGGTGAGGATTTTTATGTTGCCTAGTCTATGGTCAATTTCAGAGAATGTTCGATGTGGAGCAGAGAAGAATTTATCCCCTAAGGAGGCTTTAAACTCCAATGACCACTGAATACATAATGACAGATTTCCATAATTAAATGAATAAACATTAAACAAGTGGATGGTGTTTTATGTGTGAAGCCTAAATGATTGCTCAATCCTGAAGAGACATTGAGTTCTTAATCATAGATTTGAACAAAAAATGAATGAATACAGAGATAGTTTCTCATAATTCACCCCTAGAGAGATAACAAAATATCAACATTGATTTAAATAAAGAAAGGAAGAAAGAAAGAAGGAAAAAAGAACTCAGAAGAGTCAATTTAAAACCAACAAGGTGGATCCAGATTACACACTTTCTGGAGTAGAAAAATACACATTTGAATAATGAAATAATCAGATAGTTAGATCGTCTGTCACACTAGAGTCACACAAAGGGGCACCAAAATTCAGGGATCACAGATTACATAATGAAAAAATTTAATAATAACATTTTTGTATATGTAAGTCATTGACCTATCTTCAAATGCTTGGCAGACTTGACAGATATGGAAATGTATGCTGTTATCAAGGATTTTTAAAATGCGGTAAGTTAATCGTCAGATAATCATACTGTCTTCCATGATGAATACTATTGGCCTGACATCATCACCAGCACCTGAATCTCTGTTGTGGTGCTGCAGGATCTGAGATAATGGGCCCATTCCTGGCTTAGAAGTAATAACCAAGATGTTGCTATCAGCTGAAAAAGATGGCTGCAGCTGGGACATAACCAGCATATCTGAGGGAGAGATGTTCTTCCGTGTTCTGGGTCCTCATCCTTTTGCCAGGTCTCAGACATGGTGCCGACCTCCTAGTGCCACTGCTTCTCATGGTAGATCACAACCGATGTGAAGATGTGGAGGAACAGCAGGTAGTCAACACCCAGACCTCCATGCCGGCCTTGGTGAAGTCCTTGTACTTCTCGAATGGCCCCGAGCAATCTTCTGAACTCAATCATCCAGCATCCTTTTTAATATGGGAGATGCACTGATCATTCAAAAAATGCTCTGCCCTTGTCTACATCTTTCCTAACCTTGTCCCTGGCAGATATTTGCACACTAATCATAATCGGTGATGGCATTGTCTGTTGCTTACATAATTTAAAGAGTTAAATAAGTCAGTAATAACTAACTGACACAATAAATAGGTGATGTAGCATTTTACTGGCAGGGAAGCATGGCCAGACTCCAGTCATGAAGGATGTCATCATCCTCCATTGAATCAATATATCATAAAATGTGATGATATTGCACATTATCTCCACAAGGGGAAGCTTTACAGGTCTCTTCTTGGAATGGAGGATTTTTGCTTTACATAACTTTATAAATATTTCATTTTCTTGTGTATTAACATAGAGTGTCAATTTAACACCTTTATGTATGTAATTAGATGATCTGTGGCACCAGATTCCACGTGTCCTGGATGATAGAATCAATGTTTTATATAGTTAAATAATCAAACAATGAGTTCATGTAACATCATCCACTTCCCAAAGGTGGCTCCAAACCAGGCTCTTGGACGATGCTGTCGTGATTAATTTAAATATTTTAACTACAAAATTGATATTTAGATGGTCCATAATGATTGTTTCCCACATCATGGAATCCACTGATCATGGAATATCGAATGTCCTATTTTAATAATCAAATAACAACATAATCAGCGGATGAAATGGTCTGCCATACTCGAAACAATTGACTCTCACTGACTCCTACATGTTTGTGGGAAACTCCCAGGTTCATCACTTATTTAATCAGAGAGCAGAGTCGGAAAAAATTGAAATGTCATTGTGTATTCAGGGTTTTGAGAAGATCCTACATATTTCATGTTAGACGGCTGCCTCAAAAGAGATGGAATACAATCCAATAATCCCTAAGTCTGCCCTAACAAATGGATTATCACCATCCTGAAGGAAGTTAACAATGACAAACTCACCTTTTGATGAATAATTGTGAGTCTTATTATCTTTGTTTCCATAGTATTAATTCTTAGGAGAGAGAGAGAATTCATAAACAGAAGAAATTGAGTTTTCTATGATAATTAGGTAATCTAGAATTTGGTAACCAGTTAAAGCTGTAGGCAAACTTCTGGAGATTTTGCTATGACTTGGTTAGGGGAATCAAATGCTGTCATTGAAAGTTTTAGGAGATAGTTCTCTTGGGAGACTGTAATGTCCCATGATAACACTTTGTCGAAGCTGCTCTCTCGTACGTGTCCCATGATAACAGAATACAGAATCCTAGCAGAGTTGCCTGGCAACATTTATGAACAAACATTCTGTCACATTCTAGTGCCCCTCTCACATGCTAAAATGAGCATACCTAAAGATGAACTAACCTTACAGCCTCACTGAGTTTCTCACAAAAACAAAGCAGGGCTTTTTCTTTTGGGTTTTACATATTTACCCGTCTCTCATGCTACAACATGCCTATAGTGACATAAGAATGAAAACGAAAGCATCATAATGCCATTCAAGTACAAGGATGAGTATTTTAAACATTTTTTCTATGCTTCAATTTTGTAAATCCTAGAATGGACCCAATACATTTAATCGCCTCTACCACAAACCTTTTCTCTTTTTTGACAACAAAATTATACCTCCTCATTCTCTGCCCTGTAGAGGAGCTTGATCCCATGGTTTTTTTGGCACTGTTTAGATTTGAATTGGTCCAGAACATCCAGGGCCAGGGCCAGGGCCAGGGCCAGGGCCAGTGAATGGTGATTTATGCGTGAAGCCTAAATGATTGCTCAATACTGAAGGGTCATTGTACTCTTAATAATAGATATGAACAGAAAATGAATGAATAAAGAGATAATTTCTCATAATTAACACCTAGAGAGATGACAAATCGATATCAACATTGATATAAAGAAAGAAAGAAAGAAAGAAAGATAGAAACAAAGATAGAAAGAAGTGACAAGAGACAATTTAAAACCAACCTGGTGGATCCAGACTCCACTCTTCCTGGAGTAGAAAAAGACAGATTTGTATAATGAAATAATCAGATATTTAGATCATCTGTCACAATTGAGTCATACAAGGTGGCACCGAAAATCAGGGATCACACATTATATAATGAAAGAATTTAATAATTACATCTTTAAATATGTAAGTCGTTGAACTTTTTTTGTATCTTCAAATCCTAGGCAGACATGACAGACATGGAAATGTATGCTGTCATCAAGGATTTTTGAAATAACGTAAGTTAATCGTCAGATAATCATACTGTCTTCCATGATGAATTCTGTTGGCCTGACATCATCTCCAGCACCTGAATCTCTGTTGTGGTGCTGTAGGATCTGAGATAATGGGCCCATTCCTGGCTTAGAAGTAGTAACCAAGATGTTGCTATCAGCTGAAAAAGATGGCTGCAGATGGGACATAACCAGCATATCTGAGGGAGAGATGTTCTTCCGTGTTCTGGGTCCTCATCCTTTTGCCAGGTCTCGGAGATGGTGCCGACCTCCTAGTGCCACTGCTTCTCATGGTAGTTCACAACCGATGTGAAGATGTGGAGGAACAGCAGGTAGTCAACACCCAGACCTCCATGCCGGCATTGGTGAAGTCCTTGTACTTCTCTAATGGCCCCGAGCAATCTTCTGAACTCAATCATCCAGCATCCTTTTTAATATGGAAGATGCACTGATCATTCAAAAAATGCTCTGCCCTTGTCTACATCTTTCCTAACCTTGTCCCTGACAGATATTTGCACACTAATCATAATCGGTGATGGCATTGTCTGTTGCTTACATATTTTAAAGAGTTAAATAAGTCAGTAATAGCTAACTGACACAATAAATAGGTGATGTAGCATTTTACTGGCAGGGAAGCATGGCCAGACTCCAGTCATGAAGGATGTCATCATCCTCCATTGAAAGAATGTATCATAAAATGTGATGATATTGCACATTATCTCCACAAGAGGAAGCTTTACAGGTCTCTTCATGGAATGGAGGATTTTTGGTTTCCATAACTTTATAAATATTTCATTATCTTGGGTATTAACACAGAGTGTCAATTTAACACCATTATGTATGTAATTAGATGATCTGTGGCACCAGATTCCAGAATGATTCAAAGAATGAGTTCATGCAACATCATCCACTTCCCTAAGGTGTCTCCAAACCAGGCTCTTGAAGGATGCTGTCGTGATTAATTTAAATATTTTAACTACCAAATTGATATTTAGATGGTCCATAATGATTGTTTCCCACATCGTGGAATCCACTGATCATGGATTATCTAGTGTCCTATTTTAATAATCAAATAACAACATAATCAGTGGATGAAATGGTCTGCCATACTCGACACAATTGACTCTCACTGACTCATACATGTTTGCGGGAAACTCCCAGGTTCATCCCTTATTTAATCGGAGAGCAGTGTCATGAAAAGTTTAAATGCTGAAATGTCATTGTGTATGTAGGGTTTTGAGAAGATCCTACATATTTCATGTTAGACGGCTGCCTCAAAAGAGATGGAATACAATCCAATAATCCCTAAGTCTGCTGTAACAAATGGATTTTCACCATCCTGAAGGAAGTTAACAATGACAAACTCACCTTTTGATGAATAATTGTGACTCTTATTATCTTTGTTTCCATAGTATTAATTCTTAGGAGAGAGAGGGATTTCATAAACAGAAGAAATTGAATTTTCTATGATAATTAGGTAATCTAGAATTTGGTGACCAGTTAAAGCTGTAGGCAAACTTCTGGAGATTTTGCTATGACTTGGTTAGGGGAATCAAATGCTGTCATTGAAAGTTTTAGGAGATAGTTCTCTTGGGAGACTGTAATGTCCCATGATAACACTTTGTCAAAGCTGCTCTCTTGTACGTGTCCCATGATAACAGAATACAGAATCCTAGCAGAGTTGCCTGGCAACATTTATGAACAAACATTCTGTCACATTCTAGTGCCCCTCCCACATGCTAAAATGAGCATACCTAAAGATGAACTAACCTTACAGCCTCACTGACTTTCTCACAAAAACAAAGCAGGGCTTTTTCTTTTGGGTTTTACATATTTACCCGTCTCTCATGCTACAACATGCCTATAGTGACATAAGAATGAAAACGAAAGCATCATAATGCCATTCAAGTACAAGGATGAGTATTTTAAACATTTTTTCTATGCTTCAATTTTGTAAATCCTAGAATGGACCCAATACATTTAATCGCCTCTACCTCAAACCTTTTCTCTTTTTTGACAACAAATTATACCTCCTCATTCTCTGCCCTGTAGAGGAGCTTGATCCCATGGTTTTTTTGGCATTGTTTAGATTTGAATTGGTCCAAAACATCCAGGGCCAGGGCCATGCCCATGGCCAGGGCCAGGGCCAGGGCCAGGGCCAGGGCCAGTGAAAGCAGATTTATGCGTGAAGCCTAAATGATTACTCAATACTGAAGGGTCATTGTATTCTTAATAATAGATATGAACAGAAAATGAATGAATAAAGAGATAATTTCTCATAATTAACACCTAGAGAGATCACTATTGATATCAACATTGATTTAAAGAAAGAAAGAAAGATAGAAAGAAAGAAATCACAAGAGACAATTTAAAACCAACATGGTGTATCCACTCCACTCTTCCTGGAGTAGAAAAAGACAGATTTGTATAATGAAATAATCAGATATTTAGATCTTCTGTCACACTTGAGTCATACAAGGTGGTACCGAACTTCAGGGATCACACATTATATAATGAAAGAATTTAATAATTACATCTTTAAATATGTAAGTCGTTGAACTTTTTTTGTATCTTCAAATCCTGGGCAGACATGACAGATATGGAAATGCACGCTGTCATCAAGGATTTTTAAAATGCAGTAAGTTAATCATCAGATAATCATACTGTCTTGAATGATGAATTCTGTTGGCCTGACATCATCACCAGCACCTGAATCTCTGTTGTGGTGCTGCAGGATCTGAGATAATGGGCCTATTCCTGGCTTAGAAGTAGTAACCAAGATGTTGCTATCAGCTGAAAAAGATGGCTGCAGCTGGGCCATAGCCAGCATATCTGAGGGAGAGATGTTCTCTGTGTTCTGGGTCCTCATCCTTTTGTCAGGTCTCAGACATGGTGCCGATCTCCTAGTGCCACTGGTTCTCTTCATGGTAGATCACAACCGATGTGAAAATGTGGAGGAACAGCAGGTAGTCAACACCCATACCTCCATGCCGGCCTTGGTGAAGTCCTTGTACTTCTCTAATGGCTCCGAGCAATCTTCTGAACTCAATCATCCAGCATCCTTTTTACTATGGGAGATGCATTGATCATTCAGAAAATGCTCTGCCCTTGTCTACATCTTTCCTAACCTTGTCCCTGACAGATATTTGCACACTAATCATAATCGGTGATGGCATTGTCTGTTGCTTACATATTTTAAAGAGTTAAATAAGTCAGTAATAGCTAACTGACACAATATATAGGTGATGTAGCATTTTACCGGCAGGGAAGCATGGCCAGACTCCACTCATGAAGGATGTCATCATCCTCCATTGAAAAAATGTATCATAAAATGTGATGATACTGCACATTATCTCCACAAGAGGAAGCTTTACAGGTCTCTTCATGGAATGGAGGATTTTTGGTTTCCATAACTTTATAAATATTTCATTATCTTGGGTATTAACACAGACTGTCAATTTAACACCTTTATGTATGTAATTAGATGATCAGTGGCACCAGATTCCAGGTGTCCTATATAAATCATTGATTTATATAGTTAAATAATCAAAGAATGAGTTCATGCAACATCATCCACTTCCCTAAGGTAGTTCCAAACCAGGCTCTTAAAGGTTGCTGTCATGTTTAATTTAAATATTTTAACTACCAAATTGATATTTAGATGGTCCATAATGATTGTTTCCCACATCGTGGAATCCACTGATCATGGATTATCTAGTGTCCTATTTTAATAATCAAATAACAACATAATCAGCGGATGAAATGGTCTGCCATACTCGACACAATTGACTCTCACTGACTCCTACATGTTTGCGGGAAACTCCCAGGTTCATCACTTATTTAATCGGAGAGCAGTGTCGTGAAAAGTTTAAATGCTGAAATGTCATTGTGTATGCAGGGTTTTGAGAAGATCCTACATATTTCATGTTGGACGGCTGCTTTAAAAGAGATGGAATAAAATCCAATTATCCCTAAGTCTGCTGTAACAAATGGATTATCACCATCCTGAAGGAAGTTAACAATGACTAACTCACCTTTTGATGAATAATTGTGAGTCTTATTATCTTTGTTTCCATAGTATTAATTCTTAGGAGAGAGAGAGAATTCATAAACAGAAGGGCCAGGGCCAGGGCCAGGGCCAGGGCCGATTTTTTGACACTGACCAGGGTCAAGATGATTAAATATAATGTCTGCTTCAATGCAGGACCCAGCTTAGCCTATGTAGATGTTAAAAAATTATTTGCACCATCTTTGCCTAGACAAAAAGTCAGTGTTTTCCATGTCTCTTTTCCACTGAGAAAAGATAAACAAACAAACAAAAATCCTCTCACATTATATATTTGTTGAAGAACTTCTGCCCTCAATCCCATACAAAATTGTTTATGGCTAGGAATATAAGGAATGGTCCCTGTCATTTTTTTTAATAGAATGAACAGTTAATTAACTAAATCCTTCTCACATCTGATATTTTTGATGGCTGGGCTAACCATAACTTTGTCAGCTTGGCAGTATTAGGCAGCATTAATATGGCTCCTAAATAAGGATTTAAAATCATAAGTAATTTTGAACATTTATTTATTAATTATGCATAAAGTTTCTGCCTTCATGTGTCTGCAGGCGAGAAGAGGTAGTCAGATCTCATTACTGATATTTGTGAGCCACAATGTAGTTGGTGTTAATTGAACTGAGGAATTCTAGAAGAGCAGCCAGTACTCTTAACCAATGAGCCATCTCTCTAGCCAAAGAAATACACATCTTAAAATATATAAAATTAATTTATGATATAAAAATTCTCAGCTTTTTTTTTTTAAGTTCTGATAAGCTAATCTAGCAGGGACTCCCAGCTGTTTAGTCACAAACTCAATGTTTTATGATTTATGTTGGGTGTCATCGAAGTGTAAATATGAAGGATATTTCATCAGGCCTAATGCACCACTGACTAATCTATAAATGGATCTCTCTTGACAGAAGAAAAATGTACAAGTTTGTAACCCAAATCTGTAGTTTTTGCTAGGACTCAAAGGCATAATTATATTCTTGCTGTTTTACAGATACCCAATATCTACTTTTTCTACAATATATATTTCAGTACAGAGTAATGATGATAATATATCTCAAACTTACGTTCCAAATTTAACCATGTCTCAGTAGATTTGTGCTTCTGGCAGATGAGCATCAGTTACTGACTACATTCTGCTCCTAAATACTGCTCTGTGAACCAGCACAGCCAGTGTGAATCTTTAACAGGGTCTATAAACTAATGCTTCTGATAAATGTGCAATTTGCTGAAGCCCCCCTCCTTTTTCTACTTTTTTTATTGGTTTTATATAGCATCTTAGCCATCTCATGCCCAAGAAAACACTGCAAAGGTAAGCAGGAAGTAGTACAGGAAAAGAATACATTTCACCTTTTTCATGGTTGAGATACTATATCAAAAGTAAACAAAAGTAAACGGGCAATGTGAGTTACCTGTACACCAAAAAACACCAGAAGTATTTTACCTATTGGAGGCCCAAAAATTGGGCCTCTAATGTTTGTTGCAAAGAGGAAATGTGATGGAATAATTAATAACTAAAAGTTATAAAATTAGGGCTTATTGCAAGAAGGAAAAAATAATGAGAACAAGAATTTCTGCCAATAGATAAATCCCTGACTACAGAGTACAGAACCCACATCCTGTTCTCAGGAGAAGAAGTAAAAAGAAAGAAAAAACACGAACTTTTCAGGTGTGCTTATCAATCTTGCCTAAACAAATGATGGATAATATTAGCTTAGTTCCTTGTAAATAAATTTGCACTCTATTAACTGCCTGCATTCTGGAAACCTTGTGAACTGAGATTAGTGGTCGCAAGTTTCCCTTTCTGTTTACCCTGTTATAAACCCCTCACAATTGTAAGCCACTACCTTACTTTTCTCACACAGTGCGACCATCTGGTTTGATTTTTACAAGTAAAAACCATTTGCTTTTGCAGCCAGGAGTCACTTCCTTGGAAGTTGAGGAAACCAGTAGGCATAATAGTAACAAGCTTCTGAAGGAGGCTTTATAGGCTATAGAATTCCAGGTGACAGCTATTTGAAAATCACAACACTGTTGTGCCAGCGACATGCCTGTACTACTTCCTGCTTACTTTTGCAGTGTTTTCTTAGCTGCAAGTAGGCTAAAATGCTAGACAATACCAACAAAAAGATGTGGGATTCAGGAAATTGACCATTTATCAGAGGCATCAGTTTGTAGACACTGTTGAAGATTCACTTTGGCTGGGCTGGTTCACAGTAAGTAGGGAGAGCACTATAGAGGAGCAGGCTGTAGTCAGCAACTGATACTCATCTGCCAGAAGCACAAATCGTCTGAGACATGTTTAAACTGGGAACAAAGGTTAAAATGTATATATTTAATTGGAACTCTTTGTTCCTTACCTTTGGTGATCAAGAAAGACAGCAAGACCAGGGAGAAAATTCCATCCTCAGGATAGCTGTATTAATCAGCAGTCCTTTTGACCTGTAAGAAGTGGATAAAAGCTTTATGACATTTGTTCCTCTGAAGCCTATATGAACTGTGTTATATAAAAGGACATAAAAGTTTTAGATATATTATCATCACCAATCTGTGCTGAAATCCAAATTGTACAAAAAGTAGGTTTTGGGTATCTATAAAACAGCAGGAATGTACTTATGACTTTGAGTCCTAGCAAAATTTACAGATTTGTGGTAGAAGCTTTTTCTTCTGTCAAGAGCGATCCATGTATAGATTAGTCAGTGGTGCCTTAGGCCTAATGAAACATCCTTCATATTTACACTTCGATGACACCCAATAAAAATCATAAAACTTTGAGTTTGTGACTAAACAGCTGGGAGTCCCTGCTCTATTAGCTCATCAGAACTTGACTAAAAGTTAAGCTCTGATTTTAGATATTATAAATTAATTTTTTATATCTTTAAGAAGTATATGTCTTGGGCTAGACAGATATGGCAGAGGTTAAGATTACTGGCTCCTCTTCTAGAAGTTCTGAGTTCAATCCCCAGCAACTACATTGTGGCTCACAAACATTTATAATGTGATGTGGTATCCTCTTTGTGTGTGCAGACATGTATGCAGGCAGAACACTGTATGCATAATTTATAAATAAATGTTCAAAAAAGACTTATATATCTTTATATTTTTAAATTCTTATTTAGGAGCCATATCAAGGCTGCCTTTATTGCCAAGCTCACAAATATTTGGTTAGCCAAGCCATCAATAGGATTAGAGATCTGAGAAGGATAAACTATATGTTAATTTTGAATCTATTAAAAAAATCACAGAGACCATTCCTTATATTCTTAGCCATATCCAATTTTCTATGGCATTGAGGGGAGAAATATTTCACCAAGTACATAATGAGAGAGGTGTTTTTTTCCCCCTATGGAACCTGGAATTTGAAATGTCTGAACTTATTTTGTCTAGGCAAATGTGCAGACAATTTTCCAGTACCTTGCAGCCTCTACATAGTTAGATCTGGGTACTATCATGCTGCAGCTATTGTGTTTCAGCATCTTGCTCCCTGGTCAGTGTAATCACAATCCATGCTGCCTCACAATGTTCTTTAGAGACCTTTCTTTGGTCATTGTTAGGTTCTGTGATTCTTTGTCTGAAATTATTACAGTTTTTAGTTAATATTTAAATGTCTTATTCTACAGATCTCTGTAGTATTAGAAGTCTTTCTAGGTAGATCTTAATAGACAACTTGGTTTTCAGTTACTCGATTTAAGCTTAAACTTTTAGAATGTGTATAGGAGACAGAGTGAGGTTTATTCCTGTTATTAATCATTAATACTTAGTTTGACTATAACCAAAAGTTAATCTATAAGGATGGCTGGTAACTTGTGTTTCTTAACATTTATGATAGTTACCAGATTTTATAAAACTAGAACTTTGCATTGTCAGTTTTAGGTTTAAAAATACTGATTTTATTTTGAAACTCCTTTTAGGAAATCATAAAACAGCTATGTGATTCAGTTTATCTAAATAACTTATGCTTACCAAATTTAGCAAAAACAAGGATGGATTGCCATCTGTATCATAAAAAAAATGAGCTTCTCAACTTTTGGTTAGTATATACAGTGTATGGCTATGATCTTAAATTTTAGCCCTTTAATTTAAGTACAAATATTAACAATGTAATAAAGCACAAATATAATGTAACATTCTGAATTTAAACATATAAGAAACTGTTTGATAAAACAATGAAACATCCTGTACTGACTTCTTATAATATCAAATAATTTTAGCATCCTTTATGTCTTTAAACCCATTGTCACCTTGGTGCCTGTTAAGTTTATGTTAATTTACAGTGTTAATAATTGTAACTTTTTAACTAGTTTCAATTTTTAACAGCTTTCGACATAAAACAAAATTAATGTCATCTACATTAAAAGGACATCTGATTTTCTGATAATCTGAATTTATTCACCAGTGCTCAGAGGTAAATTTTGAGCTGTGGGCTGTTATCATTAGACAGCAAAAATGTTTAAACCATTTTTGTTTTAGCTCTATTCTTGCAACAAACCGGTTTCTAACAGGAAACACTGATAGAAATTTTTAGCAAGTACATATATTTTTCTTGAGAGAAATAAACAGAACTTTTAAACCATTAACCTGGTATGGTCAAAAATTTTAACTCACATTACTAATCTTAAATTTATATTTGTAGATATGAGAGCCCACAGCAAAGAGTTTATATCTTTCTCAACATTTGACAACTTTTCTTTAAACCTCCATAACTTTTTACATTACCTTTAGTCTCTCTCGATTTTCTCAGACATCCCTAGCGTAGAAATGTCTCTCCTTTTCTCTTTTTCCTTTTTTCTTATCAGTGACTCTTACCCAGATATGCATGCCTGAAGTGAAATCTTATTTATTTATTTAACTCCTGACACTACCTTCTTACATTGGTGCTTTCCCCTGAGCCTCTCTGCACCCTCTGCTCTCTTAACTGTTGTCTCCTTTTATGGATTTTGTGGGTTACACCAGATCTTCTTTTATGTTATCTTTCAGTATTATAATTTTATTTTTATCTCTTTTCCACTCTTCTGGATCTTGCCAATCCTTTTTCCTGTTCTACCTTTTATTGCCCAGAGAAATGGAATCATACTTGTAACACCTGAAGTTCCTTCTGATGTTCTCTGTTCTGCTTTAATGAGTTGCATTGACCTATAAATCTGCAGACCACTTGACCTGTCTACTAGACCACTGTTATCTTTTTTATCTTCTTTGCTTCAGACTGATTGTAACAAGTCTGCACATAGCCATCACTTCTAATTACCATATATCTTGTTATTTTTATTTTTTTTAGTTGACACAAAAATCTTTACCGAAGTTGTTCTCTACAACACCCCTCATCCTCCTCCTCCCCACTCTCACCCTCACCCCTTTCCATTCCATGTTCTACCTGTTTTGTTTTTTGTTTTGTTTTGTTTTTGTGGCAATTCCAGGCTGTTTTTAGGAGTATAGCTCTGTAGTAGAGCTTAAAGTTAGGGATGGTGATGCCTTTGAAGTTCTTTTTATTGTACAGGGCTGTTTTGGCTATGCTGGGTCTTTTGTTTTTTAATAAAAAGTTGATTATTATCCTTTCAAGCTCAGTGCTGAATTGTTGTGGGTTTTTAATGGAGATTGCATTGAATCTCTAGATTGCTTTTGGCAAGATTGTCATTATTACTATATTTATCCTACCTATTCAAGAGCATGGGAGATCTTTCCATATTCTGGTATCTTCTTTAATTTCTTTCTTTAGAGCACAAATTTTTATTATATAGGTCTTTCATTTGTTTGGGAAGTGTTCCTCCAAGATACTATATGTTCTTTCTGGTTATTGTAAAGTGTTATGTTTCTCTGATTTCTTTCTCAATCTCATTGTTTTCTGAAAAAAGTAGTGCTACTGATTATTTTGAGTTTATCTTGTACCCTGCTAGTTTGCTGAAGGTGTTTATCAGCTATTGGAGTTCCTTGGTTGAGTTTATTGGGATGCTTATTAAGCTATCATATCATCTTCAAATAGTGATAGTTTGACTTCTTCCTTTTAAATATGGATCCCTTTTATCTTGTTTACTTGTCTTATAGCTTTAGCTAGAACTTCACGTACAATATTGAAGAGATATTGAGAGAAAGTGCAGCCTTGTCTTGTTCGTGATTTTAGAGGAATCACCTTAAGCTTCTCTCCTTTCAGTTTGATGTTGGCAGTTGGTTTGCTCTGGGTTCCTTTGTATTTGGGCATAAATTTTCAGAATTGAGACTTTGTGTTGAAGGATTTCTCCTGCAATGAATACTGAATGAGCATCCTCATGTCTTTTGATACATTTTGCTTTGAATTCTAACTTGTTAGATATTAGGATAGCCATGCCTGCTTGCTTCTTGTTTACATTTGATTGGAAGATATTCCCCAACCTTTTACCCTGAAGTAATGTCTATCTTTGAAACTTAGATGTGTTTCTTGTATGTAGCAGAAGATTGCATTCTTTCTTCGTATCCATTCTGTTAGCCTGTGT
This sequence comes from Phodopus roborovskii, assembly GCF_943737965.1. Classification (NCBI taxonomy): domain Eukaryota; kingdom Metazoa; phylum Chordata; class Mammalia; order Rodentia; family Cricetidae; genus Phodopus; species Phodopus roborovskii. The sequence continues at coordinate 103,402 of NW_026125978.1, read as the reverse complement.
CTTTTTATAGGTGAGTTAAGACCATTAATATTGGGGGTTAGTAAAGGCCATTGATTTTTGATGCTTGTTTGTTTTAGATTTGATGTTGGCAGTGGTATTGTGAATATAATTGACCTCCATCACCCTTGGTTTATTGTATAGGGAGATTATCTGTTGCCTACATTTTGTGTGCATAGTTAACTTCCGTGGTTGGGAGTTTTCCTTCCAAATCTTTCTGTAGTGCTGGATTTGTAGGAAAGTATTGGAAAAAAATCTGTCTTTGTCATTAAATATCTTGTTTTCCCCATTTGTAATGATTGAGTGTTTTGCTGGGTATAGTAGCCTGGGTTAGCATCTGTGGACTCTTAGTATTTGTAGAACATCTATCCAGGACCTTTTGGCCTTGAGGGATTCCATGGAAAAGTCAGTTATAATTTTGATCGGTTTGCCTTTATATGTTACCTGTTCTTTCTCCTTTGTTGCACTTAGTATTCTTTATTCTGTGTTTTAGGTGTTTTCCTTATTATATTTCTAGGCTTTTTTTTTTTTTTTTTTACTTTGGTCCAGCCTAATTGGTGTTCAGTATACTTCTTGTACTTTCATGTGCATGTCCTTCTTCAGATTGGGAAAGTTGTCCTCGATGATTTTGTTTAGTATGTGTTTGACACCTTTGAGCTGGTCTTCCTCACCTTCCTCGCTGCCTATTATTCCTAGGTTTGGCCTTGTCATGGTGTCCCAGATTTCTTTGATGTATTGTGTTAAGGATTTGTTGGATTTATGATTTTCTTTGGTAAATGAATCTATTTCCTCTAGTTTATCTTCCATGCCTGAGATTCTCTCTTCCATCTCTTTTTTTCTGTTGGTTATTTTGGGTCTGTAGTCCACAATTTTTGCGCAGTTTTTCTATTTCCAGCATTCCTCTGGTTTTTGTTGTCTTTAGTTTCTCTATTTCAATCTTTCAGCATTAAAGGTCCTGGGTGGTTGGAGGAAATCTGGGATGAGCCCACAAACTTTGTACCTCCCGGGTTTCCTCAAGTCCAATGAAGATATTCCCAAATGTGAAAGCAAAAGGTTTTAATTTGGAAGAACAAAGCAGTCTGGGAGTTCACTCTATTGGAAGGCTAAGTTACCTAGCAACAAAAGTGAAATGGAGGCCTGACACCCCTAGTCTCAGCTCATAGGGTTTTCAAGGTTAGAGCATTTCATAGAGTACAAAGTTTGATTGCAAGGGCATCAAGATTGATTAGCACACCTGCAAGGTTTTCTTTTTCTTTTTCTTTTCCTGTATCTCCTGAAAATAACATGTGGGGTCTGTACTCTGAAATCAGGAAGTTATCCACTAGAAGAGATTCTTGTTCTTTGTAGTTTTTCTTTCTTGCCATTAACCCTAATTTTTAATTTTTCCATCGCATCACATAAAGTAAAATATAAATTGTTAAATGTCTCCAAAAACTGTAGTCTTTCCAAGGATGCACAAAAAGCTCATTGAAGTTGACTAATAAGATGTTTTTACACAGGGCTCCCCTGCTCCCAATACTCTGAAGAGATTCAACCCACAAAGTTTTAGTCAAGAGTCATATCATTGATTCCAGGGAGATTCACGTATCTCATGAAAACCCACAGGAAGTAAAATCTGTCTTCCTGTTCCCACTCAGATGTTGGGATGACCCAACACATGATTCATATACTACACAATGTACTCCTCCATCCTGGGGACAGTGGCCTCTCACTCACCATGTGATTACTGAGCTCTCCCAATCTCTCCATTGAACTTACTGCAGCAATAATCGAAGAACAGCACACACAAAAAAAGGTGCCAGCTCTCGTTTTAGAGAAAAGCCTTAATCTGGCACTAAGAAGGTCCCTGTACCTTTTATTACTGACAGATCATGAGGAGTGTCTTGTTGGCTAGTGATGACTCAGTAACAAGATCACCTTCTTAAAGGCACAGCGCAACTATTCCTAACCTGGCCTTCCAACCTAGACAAAAACATTTTCTAGGTCAGCAGAGATAAACATTTCTACTGTACTGGCTTTGACTCCAATAGCAAATACTGCTCTCTTCCTGCACCCACTCCTTTCTCCTGAAAACAAGGTGGCTCTCTAGATTTCACAGGCCACTACACAATCGCATGATATGATTATTCCCTGTCCTAACTACTATTGAGAGATTTTGGCACAGAAAATGAGATGTTCTGTAGTTTCCCACTGATGTCAGATGAACTGAAACCACTTATTTCATGGTTGTCACTGGGACTTCAAAAAAGCAGGGGAAAAAAAAAAAGTAAAGAAAACAGGAACCAGATCTAAAACAAGAAAATAAGTCTTTCTGCAATCTCAAGGCTGGATGATGGATCCACTGATTTAGAAACCTGACAACAGTCTTGTTCAAGAAGAGAACATTGAATAATGCAGCTATTTTCTCACTGTACCCTGAGAAAGCTCTGCTCGGTCATCACAGTGCTTGTAGAAGCAAGCTTCCCAGCACAATTCTCTCAGAGTATTCAAATTACCCTGAAGACAACAGTTTTTATTATACATTTTTCAAGAATTTCAGGAATAAAACTCCCAATGCATTGGAGCTATCACCAAAGCATCTGACAGGTGAAAGATATATCATGTTCTTTCTGATATTGCTCCTTCCCTTCTCTCATTGTTTCTAAATTGTCTGTGACCCCTAGATGAAATGTACACCTAGTTCCCCTCACCTCAGCAAAATACACAGAACAAACATCTTCTTTTTTGCCATATGCCCTAAAATCTCTCTTAAGTTTTTAATATTCTAGGCGCTCTTCCCTGTGTTGAATAAAAAATTCATTCCAATCTGCATTTTGTAATTTTATGTGCAATATCTGCACATTGTTTTGAGGAAGGAGGGGATGATCATTCGCACAGCTGGAAGAGAGTGGGTTGTCTATTTTAGACAGGGTAAGTGACATTGAGATTTGTGTCTATAAGGTCTGGGTCTTGAGTAGAAGCCAGACACAAGGTACCCTGTGTTGTGTCTTTAAGCACACTTTAACCCTTAAGGATCAACCCTTGTTGATCAAGCCTTACTAGCCAATCAGCAACACCAGGCCAACCTGCCAGTCACAGGCATTGCAGGACACTTTCTGTAGCCATACTGTAGGCTTTTGTTCTTGATGCAGATTTGGTTTTAAGCAGAACAAGAGCCAGTGAATTGATTACTTTTCTGGGAGTGTTACTGTAGTAAATTGTGAGTGGAGCATGGTTGAGTACAGAAGCCACAACATGGTGAGTGATGGGATAATATCAAAAGATGTTTCATAATTACATTGAGCAATCTGAGTATTTCCAAAAATAATTGTTAATGTGCCTTTGTAATCAGCATGTTGTTATGAATTGTTGTTCATATTCATAGGATTGTATTCATTTCATGTTGCAAACTTACCATGTGTAGGATCTTAATTCTGATGCTTCATGCTTCAAAAGACCATTATTTAGTTCTTTATTTTGGTTATATTGCTAATCTGTGGAAGAGTATGGCTCATCATACATGTTGTGTATCTTGGCATGAGACTCAGTACATCTTCTTTTGGGGGATGACCACAGGTCAGATAATGATGCACAACTTCACATAATTATGTACATCCCATAACATGTATACTCATACAAACAATTTTCTCTCATGTTCAATCATACAAAAGATAGTAATAGACTTGTAAAATTGATAAATATTTACTCCATCAATTCTATTACCATCAATTCTAGTCTTGTACACCAAAATTTAGCTTTGAAACACTACACTGGAAATTGTAAAGCTAATTCTACTTGGTATTAATAGTTAAAACCTGGATGCAGATATGTGATTAATGATGAAAAATCAGAGAAGCAGAGCAGCCCACCCCTAGGTGGGAAATTCTGATCCTCGGGTCTTCCATTAGAATGCAAGAAACTTTTGTCTTCTTCCACTTTATATTTCTCTCTCCTCCCAGCCATATCTAACTCCCAAGTACAGGGATAAAGGAATGAGCCACTACCTGTCTCTGTTTCTCTTTTAGACTGGGTCAATCTGGTGTAGCCTAGGGCGACCATGAAATTACAGAGATCCACCTCATTATGTCTCCCAAATGCTTGGATTAAAGGTGTGCTCCACCATGACTTGTCCTATATGCCTAACTACTGCCTAGCTCCACACTCTCTTCTTAAAGCAAGTTTTTTGTTGTCGTTGTTTGTTTAATTTTTTACATTTGAGTATTGTTTGTTTAGGGTTGTTTTCAGAGAGGGTTTCCCTGTGTACATTTCTAACTCAATCAAACACGTGGAGATTTACCAGCCTCTGCCTCTCAAGCACTGGAATTAAAGACATGTGGCACCACCACCTGGCAAACCAAAATACCACAACACCACCATAAAGGAGAAATCCTTTAGGGACCCCACAGATTTAATGGCATGTGGATCCTGCTGAGTTTATCTATTTATAGCTTTAAATCCCATTTCTTTGAAATACTCATGTGTACTGAAGACCAGCTGAGACACCCACACCCATAAACCAAACAAATACCGAATTCTTCAAATTTCCATTTGTCATCACCATTGATGTACTAGCTGGCCCAGAGCCTGGGAGACATTCAAATAAACCCACTTTCTACAGACACAGAGAGATACGTTCTACCAATCCTGTTCAAACAGAGAACATTGAATAATGCAGCTGTTTCCTCATCTTCCTACTGAGGAACCTGTGCTGGTTCAACATAGTACTCATATATATATATAGACGTTCTTCCCAGCATCATTGTCTTTGAGTATTCAGCTTACCATGCAGATGACACTTTTTTATTATTCTTCATATGTCAAGAATTTGACTCAAATATCAGGAATAAAACTCCAATACAATAGACCTATAACCCTGGTGTCTGTGAGGAGAAAGATATATCATCTTGTTTGTAATATGGCTCCTGCCTTTCTCTCATGGTTATCTGAGAGGCCTGTGACAACTAGGTAAAAAGTCCCCTCAGGTCTCCAGACCTCAGGAAGATGGCATAGAACAAACCACTTGTATCCTAAAAAAAATTCTCTATACATTTAATATTCTGGGACGCCTTCCATCTGTTTAATAAGAGAATCATTTCAGTCTACATTGTGTAATGGTCTGAGCAAGCTCTGCACAGTGTGTGTGAAGGAAGAAAGAGAGATAGAACCTGTGGACTGCAGGAACTGGGTTGGATCGTATATTGGTGACATGGGTAAGTGACATTGAAATTTCTGTCTGAGTATGTAGTGTTGGCTGTTGTCTTTGAATCCAGCACTCAGGAAATAGAGGCAAGTAGATTTCTCTGAGTAGACTATGGTCTACAGAGTAAGTTCCAGGATAGCAGGGCCACACAGGGAAACTCCGTTTCAAACATCAAAAGAAATGAATTAATCAAATAATCAAATAATTAATATTAAACAAGTAATGAAAAAAATCTACTAGAAAGCAACAACAACAAGATTAATAATAATAATTGAACAGCTCAGTTTAATGAGCAAGTTCTAGGACAACAGGCACCACACAGGGAAATTCTGTCTCCAAAAAAAAAAATTAGTTCCTGTTTGTGCAGATCTCTAAAATTCCTAGGTCTGGAGTAGAAGCCATGCCCAAAGGAGGTGCGGGGCTTGCTGTGTCTTTAAGAACACTCTAACCCTTGAGGAACTGCTCTTGTCACTGAAGCCTTATTAGCCAATCAGGGACATTGAGCCAACCCTCCAGTCTGAGGTCTGGAAGGAGAATTCCTTGAGCCATGCTGCAGGCTTGGTTTTGTATCAGAACAGGAGCCAGAGGATTGATTGCTGCTCTATGAGTGGTGCTGTAGGGAATTGTGAGGGGAGCTCATGGATGAACAGAGAAGCTGAAGCACGGTGAGTGACGGGATGTGGGAGGGTGGGATGGGGAGTCATGGAATTCTGTTTGGCAGGCCCTCCAGGAGGAGACTGGACTGGAATGTGCTGCCACATTCAGTGTTCAGTTAGGCCCATTGTGGTCCAGCAGCTTCCCAGAACACTGTGTGGCCTATGAATACTTCTCCATGTGGTCTGCTTCTGAGGAAAGGATTTTGATGCGGTAGAATTGTGAATAAACTTCTGTGTAGTCAGCTCCATTATGGTTTTGGTGCACAGGGATTGCATTTACCAAAGAAGGAGAGGTTCGGTTACTTAAGTGCCTTCCAAAAGTCCTGCTCTTAACATCTAAAGTTTAGGGGTCACATCCATTCAGAGTTATTATTGTTTTGTTTTTTGCCATCAAAATAAATTTTCTTCTTTTGTGAAAATATAAATAAAAAGACATATTGAGCCCAGTTTCCTCTCCCGGCCATCCTCCTATTTCCTCCAGTGAACTCCCTATACCACCCCCATAAATTCCTCTGGGAGACTCAGGTCTCCCAAGAGGGATCATCAAAATCTGTCATGTCATTTGAGTTTTGGCCCAGGCACTCCTCCTTGTCCTAGGCTAAGGGAGTATCCAAATTGGGAGTTAATTTTGTGCATGCTCTAAATGATATTATTTAATTATTTTTCATATATATATATATATATATATGTTATATATATATAGATATAGATATATGTTATATATGTATATGTGTATATAATTTTTAAAATAGAATTTCTCCTTGTAGCTTTGCAGCCTGACTTAGAATTTTCTGTGTGGTGCAGGCTATCACCAATCTCATAGAGATCTTCCTGCCTCTGCCTCCCATTGCTAGGTTACAGTCAAATGCATGTGTAAATGGCATTCTTGTTTTGGACCACACTCCACCATTCAGCTGTTTTGTCGAAGAGTGGAGTTGTTGATAAAAAGATTTACCAATTCTTAGTGGATTGTTAGTCTCTCAAAATAGAATTTAGCTGAGGGAGTGCTGCACCTAAAATTAAATAAAAAAAAAATAAATAAAATGAGTTTCATGCTAACCACTCATGTTAGATATTATGATTCTAAAATATATTTGCTCCCCAGGAAAGTCCAGACATATGTCTCCAAACCATGGCAATAGACTAACCACTGATTTCAATGGAGCAGGGCTTTTACAAGCTTTTCAAGGGTTCCTTACTGGGCCACAATGAACATTAAGCCATGGTGTGCCATAAACATCCATTTTCTTCTGGAGAAAAATCATGGCTCTTTCATATGGACAAAATGATCCCAAGTGACAACACTTTGAAAAGGAAAACAATGAGGTGTTGAGGGCTGAACTGAGCAAGCAAGAATTTTTGTGTAGAACCCCACTCATGGAGAAGTAACATTGTTCCTTCTGAAACATAGGAAAGTTCTTGGCAGAACAAATAACAGCTTCAGGGTTGTAGCCTTAGGTGTTTTCCATCAGGTTTTGAGCTATTGAGAATAAAATAGAGCTCATCCCTTGAAACAAGGTAACTCTTCTGTGTTTCCAAGGCATTTATGTAAAAAGAGAAGGAATCAATTCCTTAACAGATAACACCCTAGAATTTTAGCGCCTGGAGATCTATGCTGCAGATATGACTGTCTGTTGAGTTTCATACTTTTCAGATATTTTAAACAGTATACATGTTTCATAGGTCATAAGTATATATCCAAGACCTACTAAGAAAGTAGTGTAGTAAAGCAGGCATTACTTATATATTTGTGACTTTTCTATGTATATTGAAAAGGTTATTTTATGAGTGTCAAGAAGTTTGTTGTGGAGAAACCTTAATCCCTAAAACACATGTCTGTGAGGAAAAGGAAATCAAAGTGTATGAATGCAATGTGGAAACCTTTTTATTGATATTGTTATTTAATAAGTGTATCATATGTTATGTCAGGTAGTTGTGGCCCATGGCTTTACTTTCAGTATTCATGATGAAGAGGAAGGTGGATCACAAAATTTTGTGATCAGCCTGGTCTACAAATTGAGTTCCAGGCTATCCAGGTCTACACAGAGACATTATGTATCAGAAAACCTAAGGGAAAAAAAAGAATATATGTTACGAGCCATGTGAATTTAGGATATGGAAAGAAGAAACATACCTCTCTCTGTTAGGACATTGAGAAGAAATAAAAGATATTCAGTAGTCATCACTTTGAGAATAATTGTTGAGTGTGAAACCAGTTTGAAATTTATCAGTATTCCATCATCATCTGAAAAATATCAACAAATACACTGCAGTAAATCCATATGAATGTGTGAATGTTTCCATTTGTACTGGTATATTTGGCCAGTGTATTATGATTTATACAATGGAAAAATTGATAAATGCAATAAATATGGCAAAGGTCTGCGATGGTCCAATTATTTTCAATTATGTGAGAAATCTCATGTGAACATATGCAGTAAATGTGGGCCATGAAATAAAGGCTCACACTCTGAATCACAGGTATCTTCTTTGAAAGCAAGACAATACCTCATAAGGGAAGCATTATGAAAGTAAGTTTCAATATCTTAATCTTGTCTACATGTAGGCCAAAGTATAAATTTATTTTATGCATGTACTAAGTTTCTTTAGTATCAAGCATGTGGTAAAGTTTTACATATGCTAATTATCTTTGCAGTAATAAAAGAAGCCATACGGGAGTGAATCCCGTGAATATACACAAAGAAAGTGTGAATAACTTTGTATGTTACAGGCATCTTCAAAGGCTTGAAAAAATTCACACTGTAGAGAAACCATAAAGAAGTCTTCAGTATGGTGAAGTCTTTTCATGGCAATGTTTCCTCCAACTCCGTGAAAGAAAACACTCGGTAGAGAAAACCTATGAATGTAGTCAATGTGGTAAACTGTTTGCAAGACATACTATGCTTAAAAGACAGGTTAGAACACATAGTGGAGAGAAAACACAAGATTGTAATCAATGTGGTAAAGTCTTTTCACTATGCAATCATCTCAAAAAACATAAAAGAACACATACTGGTGAGAAACGCTATGAATGTAGTGAATGTGGTAAAGCTTTTTCACAACACTGGTATGTAGTGAGATGGTCCTTCTGTGCCACTGACCACGCCCATTGGGAGGTGGAGCCATGTGCGGAAGTGACCTGTGGAAGGGGTTCGGAGAGAGAGCCTGGAAACGTTCTCTTGCTGGCATGAATCGGACAGGAGAGACTCAGGTTGAATTTCCTGGTGTTCATCTGTCTAGGTTGTAAGTTATTTCTCCCTGAATAAACATCTATTTGGACTATTTCTTTAGCCTGATCCTTATTTAACCGAGATATCTGGTGTCAGAAGCGGGATTAGGATTTTCACGGGACCTGAGTGAAACCCAGGTATCAGATGCCGCTCCCCTCCCCCCACATACCCCAACGGGCAGGGTTTAACCAGGTGTACTCACCACAGCTTTGGGACATTTGCCTCTTCCTTACAGCAAAGGAGATCTTTGCCGCCAAAGCGGACCTGATAAGGCACTCACCGTTTCTCATTTTTTGCCCATTTCCGCACAGCACTTTGCATTCATGCAGAGCCGCTCGGCACCTGCCCTGCTTGTGCGTTTTCCTGCCCTTAGTCTTGTGTTCCAGCAATTCTAGAAGTCTCCTTTTAACAAAATTTCATTTGCCATAGTTTGTTAAGAGCTATTCTATAGGGACCGGATTCAGACGGATCGTCTGCTGCCGGACGATATTTGGCGGTATACTTCTAGGCAGAACTGGGATCAGACGGGCCTCGGCAGCTAGGCACTATTTGCTGGCACACCTCCAGGCATAACTACCACAAACTGAGATCTACAACTAAAAGCATCAAAGTTCCAGGACAGCAGAATTACACCTAAGGTAACTGTAACATCCTTTGCAATTTAAGCTGATATAAAATCTGAGATCAATTGTTCCATAAATATGGCAGATAATTTTACAATGCAGAACATTAGGAATTATTTTACCTCATATGTAGAAGGGATTTTAGAAGAAGAAAGTTATGACTGGACCAATATGTACTTTTATTTTGTAATAGCAATGGGTTTCATCATTAACATGATATTCTTAAAGAAATGGTTTGAGATTACAGCAAACAATAAGGAACTTGTACAAACAATAGACGACTTAGGAACAAGGATTCAAACATTGAAAATGATAGAATTCAAAGCATAGAGACAAGGATTCGAAACATTGAAAATGATAGAATTCAAAGCATAGAAAGAAAGGTTCAGAATATTGAAAATGGCGTTGGCTTTGGTAGAATTTGTTTCATGTCAGAAACTTCAATAACCAGAACAGAAACAATGCAATGAATTAACACACTAGCAGAAACAGCTGGTTCCTGGGCTGAGGAAGCTACTAATAAGTTTAAAAAAACTGGAACATCAGATAGAAAGATTAGATGATAGAATCTCTTCGATGCCAGAGGATAATGGCAAGCTTGCAGATAGAACATTGTTTCTAGAAGCCAGTTTACATGCCATTCAGATAATATCTAAGGATGAGAAGATTAAAAACATGGAATCATTTGTAGTTGGAGAAAGTAAGAAACTGACTGATGCAATGAAGTCTCTAGAAAGTTATTTGATTCAAGAAGTTCAGACACTCAAAGAAACAATGGTGAATAGATTTCAGGCTTTAGAAGACCTTCATTCTGATACATCAGAAGAAGAACTACAGGTAATAGGGCATGAAAAAGACTTAAAATTTTCCACACCATTTAGGGTCAGGAGATCTTTCCCTGTATCTGGTAATGAAAAACCAGCAATGGAAAAAGACCCAAAAGGTGTTGTTGGATATCAGTGGGAACCAATACGTATGAAAGATTTAAAAGGTATAAAGGAAGCAGTAGTCTCTTATGGCATGCACTCACCTTACGTGAAGCAATTAGTAGAATCATGGGCAAGGAATAACAAGGTAACTCCTAAGGATTGGGATCAATTAATATCAGCTGTCCTTGAAAACTCCTCTCAATTAGAATGGAGGGCTTTATGGAGAGAGGAAGCAAAAGCTCTTGAACTTCAGGGCTTAAAGAAAGGTTATAAAGCTCCCCAAGATAAAATTCTTGGTTAGGGTCTTTATGGTGACCCAGAAACCCAAGCTGCCTATGATGAACATATCTTGTCTCTATGCAGTACAGCAGCTTTGAAAGCTTGGGATAAGATTCATGAATTAGGAGAGAGGCTAGAACCCTATACCAAGATAAGGCAAGGACCTAGAGAATGCTTTAGTGTCTTTCTAGAAAGATTATCTAGGGCAGTACAATTAGAGGTAGCAGACATAGATGCTAGGCGAATACTCATAGAATCTTTAGCTTATGAGAATTCGAATCCTCAATGCAAACAGGTGCTTTGTCCTTTAAAAATGTGATCAGCACCCTTGGATGAATGGGTCCTATATACAGGCAACATTGATTATAATGACAATAAGACTGAAGCATGGGTAGGAGAAGCCATACCTAAAGATCAGAGAAGGCATCAAGATAACAGAGTTCCTTACTATGGTGACTTAGAAGCTTGGGTAGGAGAAGCCATCTCCAAAGGTTTGAAGAGATATCAACATGTCAGATGTTATAACTATGGTAAGATAGGACATCTAAAAAGAAATTGTAGGCAAAGCTTCCCTAGAAATAACACTCCGAGGAATGAATCAAACAGAAGGCCTCAGCCTCCTGGGTTATGTAGAAGGTGTGGCAAAGGCAGACACTGGACAAATGAGTGTAGATCGACCAGAGACAAGCAAGGAATCCCTTTACCATTGGGAAACTCCTTGGGGGGCCTCTCGAAGGCCCCCGCATCACAGGTGGTCCGAACATTCCCAGTCACAGTAGAAGACAATCTCCCACAGGAGAATTAGAAAATTCTGTGCCTATTATAAAAACTCATACTGCTCTGGATGACAAACTAGTGACAACAGTTGAATCAAACATGACAGAAGTAAATACAAAACGTATATTTTGGCAAACCGCTATAAATAGTCATAGGCCTAGATTGATAGATAAGATGAATAATAGACTTTGAAGGCCTCCTGGACACAGGAGTGGATGTAACTCTCATATCTAATAAATCTTGGCCTCGAAGATGGCCCCTGCATGAGATAAATGTTCAATTATTATGGATTGGAACCCTGTCTCAGGTAAAAGAAAGCATGAGATGGATTGACTCTATAGGACCAGAAGGACAGAGAGGAAGGTTGAGACCATATGTGGCTGATGTAGTGATAAATTTTTGAGGTCGTGATCTATTACAGCAATGGAATACACAGATTAACATTCCTCCAGTATTAGATAGGAACCATAGACGACCTCGTGATAGTGGAAAAAATAGTATTAAGTACTATACAAGACAGATACCAAATATCCAGGCAGTACAAAAACAGAATACAAGTGCTGAACAAACAGAGGAACCAAAAGCCCTACCTTTAAAATGGCTAACAGAGGAACCTGTCTGGGTAGGACAATGGCCTATGCCCTCTGAGAAGTTAGAAGCTTTAGAAAGCCTGGTTCAGGAACAGCTAAATGCTGGACATATTGAGGAATCAACCACCCTTGGAATTCTCCTGTATTTGTGATCAAAAAGAAATCTGGTAAATGGAGAATTCTTACAGACCTGAGAGCCATCAATAAAGTTATCCAGCCAATGGGCTCTCTACAGCCTGGAATGTCTTTGCCTTCTTTGATACCCAAAGAATGGCCTATTATAGTTATTGATTTAAAGGATTGCTTCTTCACTATACCTTAACAAGAACAAGATAAAGAGAAATTTGCCTTCACGGTACCTAATTACAATAATTCTCAACCGGTGAAGAGGTATCAATGGAAGGTTTTGCCACAGGGAATGCTAAATAGCCCCACCCTGTGCCAATATTTTGTACAAAAATCGTTATAAATAATTTGTAAACAGTTTCCACAATCCATAATCTATCATTACATGGATGATATATTGTTAGCTGACCCTAAAGGAGAAATATTAGAAAAAATGTTTGAGAAAGTAAAGGAAGATTTACCTCGCTGAGGATTACAAATTGCACCTGAAAAAAATACAAAATGGAGAGTCTATCAACTACTTAGGATATAAAATAGGTCTACAGAAAATTGGACCACTAAAAGTACAGATCAGAAGAGATCGCTACCAGAGTCTTAATGATCTTCAAAAATTACTAGGAGAGATTTCTCAACTGCAAACCATTATTGTAATAGAAGGGCATGATTTGAAAAACCTGAAAAAATCGCTAAAAGGAGATAAGGACTTGAATAGTCCACGAATACTATCAGCTGAAGCTGAGAAGGAATTAGAATGGGTAGAAAAGAGGATACTAGAGGCACATGTGTACCGTGTGGATCCAAACCTAGACTGTATTCTCGTTGTATTTCCACCTAGAGAATATCCTTCAGGAATTTTGATGCAGAGAGAAGATATCATATTAGAATGGATATTCCTACCACATAAACTGAATAAAAAACTAAAAACATATATAGAGAAGTTCTCTGACTTGATTATAAAAGGTAAATTAAGACTTCGTCAGCTAATAGGAAGGGACCCAGCAGTAATTATACTACCTTTAACTAATGAGGAAATTTTCTCCTATGGAAAGATAACGAATATTGGCAGAGAGCTTGCAGTAACTTTTTGGGAATGATTAGCAACAACTATCCTAAAACTGAGAGAATCAAATTCATAAAGAAAACGATTTGGATCCTTCTATGCATTGTAAGAAAAAGACCTATTACTGGAGTTCATACATTCTACACTGATTCAAACAAATCAGGTAAGGCAGGATGTAAATCAGGAAAAATTAGCAAAGTGGTTCAAATCCCTTACGATTGTGTACAAAAGTCAGAATTGTATGCCATTCTCATGGTACTTATTGATTTTAAAGATCCTGTCAATATAGTTACTGACTCTCAATACACAAAGAGTCGTTTTACACATTGAGACTGCAGAATTTTTTCCTGACAATACAGAATTAACTTCATTGTTTATACAGTTACAAGATACAATCAGAAAGAGGACTCATCCTATATATATATATATATATATATAACACACATCAGATCCCATACGGGTCTGCCAGGTCCTCTAGCACAAGGCAATGATGAAATTGATCGTTTATTGATAGGAAGTGTGCTAGAAGCCTCAGAGTTTCATAAGAAACACCACGTGAACAGCAAAGGTTTAAAAAAGGATTTTTCTATCACTTGGGAACAAGCCAAGGAAATAGTAAGGAAATGTCCTACTTGCTCATTCTATAACCTAGCTCCTTTACCACCAGGCAGTAACCCTAAAAGTATAAATAGGAATATAATATGGCGAATGGATGTGTTTCATTTTGCAGAATTTTGAAATTTAAAATATGCACATCACACTATAGATACATTTTCAGGGTTTCAAAGGGCTACTGCTCTGAGCTTTGAAAAGGCTGATTCTGTTATCACACACCTATTAGAGGCAATGTCCATTATGGCATACCTGAACAAATAAAACCTGACAATGCTCCACCATAGGTCTCCAGCAAATTGAAACAGTTTTTTGAGTATTACAAGATAAAGCACATAACTGGTATACCACAAAATCCTACAGAACAAGCAGTGGTTGAGAGATCCAATCATACTTTAAAAGAAATGCTCCTTATACAGGCAGGAGGAACCAAAACACCCAAACACAGATTACATAATGCTTTATTAACATTAAGCTTTCTTAATGCTGATGACAAAGGAAAAACAGCTGCAGAAAGACACTGGACAATAGAAAAAACTTCTGAACTAAATCAGTCAGTGTACTTCAAGGATGTACTGACCTCAGAAATGAAAGCAGGATATATATTACGTTGGGGTAGGGGTTTTGCATTTGTATCTACAGGAGAAAAAAACTATGGATACCATCTAAGTTAATCAAGATCCGAGTTGAACAAGAGAAACATCTTAATGAAGAGAAACGACAAGTCATCCAACGAATTAGGTCCCATAAGGTGTGTGGAGGCCACTCAAAGGTAGGGGAAGTGTTCTGTTCCTGTTCTTACAGGAAAACAGAGAAAACCTATCATCAAACAGCCAAAAAACACTGAAAATGTAGGTGCCTACAGAAGAGAAGACAGCTCTTCAGAAACAATCACTTAAGGAAACAGAATCTGATATATGGTAAAAAAAAAAATATTTAATTGTAGTAATCTATTTCTATACAGAAATCTATTTCTCTCTACTATCTAGTATTCCTGAAGTCCCAATTTATGTAAACCAATGCTGGCTTTGGAGATGGATTTGGCTTTCCTTCTCTAAATTCAAGCATGTTGATAAGATTAAATTCATGGTTTCTGCCTTAAATCAAGAAGCCAATTGGTGTAAGGCAGAAGAAAACAAATATGGGGACTAATTTCTTATATGCAATTTTCTCTCTGATATCCTAATTTTCTCACATAATTTTCATGTTTATTGTTGTCTTCCCCTAATGCATACCTTAAACCTTGAAACTTTTTCTTTAATATGGATGTGTAACTATTCCACAAGGAATAATAACGATTCCTAACAGCAGTGTTTGAACTCTCCGGAAAGAAGATGGGGCCCCACATCATCGTTTCCACTTGACTCAACCTGATGCATCTGAACTACAAACATTACCCTAAAACCGGTTAGAAACTGTTTTGCTCGAGACAACTCATGACTAGCTAGCTGTAATGGTGCACCTTTTTATTACACCCTGGCCAGAGTTTCAAATAGAACTACAGTCAACAATTTTCTGCCACACAGTGACTAGCTACATATGTCACAGCCAGTTCTGTTGAGAAATTTGGTTGTTAAAATTTTCTTCCTACAGGATCCATTGGAGCAATCATCGTCCCATTTCAGCAGGAAGTAACCTTAAGATAACGATGCCCCCCCCTTTCCCTACCCTTGGAATTTTGGGATAATAGTCACCGTCTTTGAGTTGGTTTTAGTTATTTAGGGTTAGGTATGGAAGGTGATGCTTACACTCGGGTTTATCTTTTAGACAGAAATAGGGAATGGTTGGTAAAGGTATGGTTTAGATGGGATATAGGTAGATAAGCCTGTTTTCTTGAGAATTTGAGTAAGAATGAGGTAGTATTTTACAGCTTACATTGTTATGTATTCTTATGTGGTAAGCTATGTAAAATTAAGTTTATATTTTGTTATATTGTGTGAAATCTTTCCACTTACAATGTTTTATGCACATTATTTTTACCATATTCTATGTATGTATACTTTTCTTATATTCAAGACATTTTGTGTATTGATACGATTTGGGATATTTATCTTGCTGCCATTTATAGTTCTACCTCTTGTCTTGACATTTATACTCTACCTCTATTTTAGGGATTTACATGTATGTATATGTAAATAGTTATCTTGTTTAAGTATTTGTTCCTGCTTTAATCAGGGAAGTTTTAATCAGTCTTTTAGCTAAATTCCTGAGTATTACAGATTATCTTCACTCATGTTTCCTGTACCTATGAGATTAGTTAGATATAGATGCTTAATCTTCAATAACTTCACAGACATGCAGAACATGTTATTTAAATGTTTTAATATTAGTATTCCATTGACATGAGACACTGTTGCTCCTGACAGCACCGTGCACTTTCACGAAAACATGTTGGACACTGTTGTTGCTCCTGCTGGAGTTCAATCTTGCCTCAGCTAATGGCCTGTTGGGCAAAGAATTGCCCCCACCTTGACCACTGATTTGGACATGCAGTCCTATGTGCTTGCAGGAGACAAATATAGAAAACTGCTTTACCTTGCCACGTCAGGGTAAGACAGCCATTCTACCTCCCTGCTGTCGTTGTGGTCTGTCAAGTTCTCTTGGCCTTAGCCAAAACTTGGTGTACCAACGTTGCTGTGAGACCTTGGGTGACTGTCCAGGTGGCTTGCTGTTTCTGTCCTTGCTGCACCTTTTGGAAGTTGCCCATCCGCACTTCCTGTCTACTCTAGTATTGTTATTTTCCTTCTCAGGTCTTGATGAGGTTGAAGATTAAACTATCACAACTATTATTCTCTCTTCCTACTTAGATATTTTAGGTACTAGACGTACGTTTTCCAGCTTAGGGCAACTCTATTGTAAACTCCATTATGCCTTCACCCTAGGACTAGATATGTAGGTCATTTTGTTCTCGATTTTCCTTTTCTTAGAGCGCACTTGTTATTCACAGTTTTGTATATAGTTCTGTATTAAGCCTACATCTTTTCTTTAGACTGAAATAGTCCTTCTGTGGCACTGACCATGCCCAATGGGGGTGGAGCCATGGGCGGAAGTGACCTGTGGAAGAGTTCGGAGAGAGAGCCTGGAAAACCTCTCTTGCTGGCATGACTCGGACAGAAGAGGATCGGGTTGAATTTCCTGATATTCATCTGTCTAGGTTGTAAGTTATTTCTCCCTGAATAAACATCTATTCGGCCTATTTGTTTATCCTGATCCTTATTTAACCGGGATACTGGTGTCTATTAATTCTTAAAAGAATACATACTGGAGAGAAACCTTATGTATGTAATCAATGTGGTAGAACATTTTCACGTGTCATTAATCTCCAGTCTCACCATAGAACACATACTGGAGAGAAACCCTATGGATGTAGTCAGTGTGGCAAAGCTTTCTCACAACACAGCGCTCTGGAACGTCATAAAATATCACATACTCAAGAGAGACCCTATGAATGTAATCAATGTAGTAAAGCTTTCACAACACATGATGTTCTTAAAAGTCATATAAGAACACATACTGGAGAGAAACCCTATGGATGTAATCAATGCAGTAAAGCTTTTTCACAACACAGTGCTCTGCTACGCCATCTAAGATCACATAAAGACCCTATGAATATAATCAATGTAGTAAAGCTTTCACTACATATGATGTGCTTAAAAGTCATATAAGAACACATACTGGAGAGAAACCCTATGGATGTAATCAAAGCATTTGCAAGTAATGGTCAGCTTAAAACTTATATAAGAACACATACTAGAGAGAAACCTTATGCATGTAATCAATGTGGTAGACCATTTTCACGTGTAAATACTCTCCAATCTCATCATCGAACACATACTGGTTAGAAAACTTATGGATGCAATCAATGTGGTAAAGCTTTTTCACAACACAGCCATCTGGTACATCATAAAAGAACACATACTGGAGAAAGTCCCTATGAATGTAATCAATGTTGTAAAGCTTTCACATCACATGATGTGCTTAAAAGTTTTATAAGAATACATACTGGGGAGAAACCTTATGAACGCCATCAAATAGTAAACCATTTATACATCCTATGGCTTTCTTAAGTCATAAAAGATTGCATACTTGAAAGACACTGAATGTATACCAAGTGGTAAAGTTGTGTACTTTGCTTATCATAATAAACTTTGTCAGCCTAAGAATACCCTAATGTAAAGTAATCTTACTAGAAAGGATGTTGTGCAATCTTCAGCCAAGGTACATTGAGTTACATAGGATTCTGGAGAGAAAAATATCTGACATGTGAACAATCAGTTCAAGTATTGCAATGTCTCTTTTGTTCTCACATGCAAACTCATGTCTACAAAAGTCGTAGGAATTCGCTGATAAGGGAACCCTGAGTCATCCTAACACTTGTCTTTATTTACATAAAATAACTTATTCAAATGATTTGTGTTCTCTAAGCCCAATTCTTGATGCTTGCTTTCTTTCACATGAACCAATTCAAGTTGTAGGAAAATTGTGAAGACTTTAAGACCCTCAACACATGGGTTACAGGAATGAGAGCTCATAAGAGAAACTATTCACATATGGAAATTTTAATTATGTGATATCAGTGTGTCAGTTTGTGATTGCTCACATGTGTAAGTTGTTTTCCAATAAAATACTTAATTTACCATTTGTCTTGGGTAGAAAAAACTTATCAGCACCACACATCCACAAGAAATAATTTTGTTTATTAAATTTAAAACAAGTATGTTGTCTACTGTGCTCATAAAATTTTTTTAAATGAGTTGGATATTCTGTTCCATGATATCAGGGTGATAAAAACAAAAGGATTTCAAATAGGCATAGAGTGAGAGATTCAGTCTAACAAAATTATGACAACTTCATTGCCATGACTTATGTCAGTTTTCTGAAAACATACTGTACTTTCCCATACCTGAATACAAAAGGGTCTAAACTTCTTGAGAAGTGCTTACTTGAATTTTAAATTTTCTTTTAGTTCTTGTATTGATCCCATGGCTGGTCTGGAACTCCTGCCTATAAGGTAGACTGATTTACTGTCTTAGTATCTGAGATACCTGGGATTGCTGGATCTTAATTACAGGTACCCACCTACCCAGTTTTAAACTGAACTTGTAGTAAAAGGATGGCACTTGCAATATACATGTCAGGGTTATGGTTGAATTATTTTTTCAACATGTTAGAAGATTTCCCTGTTTATGAGTGATTATGTATCTTATATATGCTTTTGTTGCTGTGTAAGGGTGTCCTTGAACCTTTATTTTTCAGTCTGCAAATACTCCCCAAATTTAAATATCTTTATATTTTCAAAATATTTAGTTTTCAGCTTGATTAAATCTGCGGTCTAAGTACAGGTATCAAAGATAATAAGGTTTTGACTTATTCTGTTTTGGTTTGAAATTTTTGTGCTTGTCTGTGGATACTTTCCTTCTGTACACAAGATTTCATGTAGTGAACACTGATCTTGAGCTCTATATTAGCATAAGAGGACCTTGCAGGCCTGATTCTCCTGCCTCTACCTCTACATCCTAAGTGCTGGGTTGCAAGTGTGTGTCAGTGTGCCTCTAATTTATTTTGGTTTTGATTTTAGTTTTTTTTTACTTTTTGTTTTTTTTTTTTTTTTTTTGAGACAGAGTCTTTCTATGTTGCTGAGACTGGCCTCAAACACTGGCTGTCGCCCCACATTAGCTTTCTGAGTCCTGGAGTTACAGGAAGTTCAAACTCGATCTACCGGACCCCACAGATGGACAAGTTTTTAAACTAGGCATCACAGAGGAAGTGTGGCAGTGACCTCCAGTCTAGACAAAGATGCTTAACACTTTCTCTCTGGAGCTTTACTCAAGGGACTTAAGCAGCTAGGCATTGATACCACTCACCACTTGGGAGGTAGAGGCAGTTTGATTTCTGTCAGTTTGAGGCCAGCCTGGTCTACATAGGAATTTCTGGACAGGTTCCAAAGCCACAGAGAAACCCTATATCAAAAACCTAAAACAACACAAAATAAAACAAAAACAAAGAAAAAAATAAGAGAGAGAGAGAGAGAGAGAATTTAGCCAAGCAATGATATTTCAAGCCTTTAAACTCAGAACTCTGGATACAGAAGTGGGTGTATCTCTGAGTTGAAGAACATCAAGGGCTACAAAGAGAAACCCTGTGTGTGTGTGTGTGTGTGTGTGTGTGTGTGTGTGAGTGTGTGAGTGTGCTACCCTGAATTATGTACACATATGTACATAAACATCCAAGTGTCCATGGAGATAAGGAGAAATCATCATCACCAGGAGCTTTATTTACAGGTGGTTTTGAGACACCAGGTTTGGGGGCTAGAAATAGAAGTCCAGTCCTCTGGAAGAGGAAGAAATGCTCTTAACCTGAACAATATAGCTAGCCGAAGAGATCCACTACTTACATTTAGTTCTTCTACAGATTATTATTATTATTAATTGTTCATGTCATTCTTTGCTGCAGCATTGTGTGATGAAAATGGATCCAACAAACTCAACAAGCCTATAGGAGTTTATTGGGAAAGGGAGTGAAGGCAGTGGTAGGTGTCAAACAATTTGGAGCAGAAAGAGAAAGAGAGAGAAAATTGGCAGGAGTAGCTTGCTGATAAAGAAGAGGGAAGCAGTTTAGAACCAGGCTCTGCAGTTGGGGCCCTTGCAACTGGGGACATGGAGGTTCCATTGGCCCAGCTCCTCGTGGCCTTTGAATGCACAGTCTTATGGAGTCACTTAATGAATGCAAGGCTTAGCCTTCCAACCTTTGACAGCCTTTGAGATGTGAGTGTATAGTGATCATCTCTGAAAGCCAGATCCTGGAGGGAAGGGAAGGTTACCAGTGGAAACCAAAGAAGGTTGAATCCAGAGCATGTAAGTAACCTGAGCATTAGACAAGCCTGTGACCTGGAAAGGTTCCCTAAGAAGAAACAGGCCCTGGAGAGGATATGTGTGGAGTGACAGTTGCTGAGGAGAAACCACCAAGGCAGGAAGAGAAGTTTTTGGGAGTAGGAACAGGGCCAGGTTGCCTAGGGTGAGGGTGAATCCAATAAATCAATTATTACTATTAGGCAGCACATGCTTTTCTGGGTGCTATTATTTCCCTTGTTAATTACAGAACATTTGTGTTATAAAAGTGTTATAAAGGACACTACCTGTAAGTGTGGTGACAAAGGCCTTTTAATTTCAGCATTCAGGAGGTAGAGGGAATTCTTTCTGTTTGAAGGTAGTTGGGTCTACAAAATGATCTCCAGGACAGCCTGGTATTCACAGTGAAACAAATTCTGGAAAAGCACACAAAAGACCACTCCAGCAAATATGTTTTTCTTTATCCCTCCAAATGACAAATAAAATATGTCATGTGTCCTTATAGTCTTTCTACTCATGAAGCCTTAACCTAAGAAATTATTTTGCATTTTTTACTAGGCAAAAAATGTTTGCATTGTGTCTGTCATGCACTCCTGCTGAGTCCACCAACACATTTAAACTCCACTGCACATTGTCCATTGCCAGCAAAAAGAAGCCAGACTCAGACCAATGCCCCCACACTCAGGGTCTCAGGGTAATTTGGGTGAAAGCCCTGTGGGCTTCTATGTGTATACAAATGGTGGGATTATTTGGTTACCATTTTACAAATCCCACTCTCAAGCAGCTGTGTATCTTCTGCTTGCCTGGTCCTGTCACTTAGGCTATAGGAACCACTAAGAACCTCTAGTGAACCCACCATTTAGAGGGGGGTGTACTTGTAAATCCAGGTTTTCTGCTCAGATCATCTCATGAACTTATTTCTTACCTAGTGCCTTTGGTTCTGTGTATATGAACAGAAGGTTGAGAACCTTGGGGTAAACCTCTCTCTGTTGCAACCTGTCTGTCACTCTCTCACTTCCCCACCATCTATTTCTCACTCCCCTTCCCACATTTCTGTCTCTCACTTCTCTCTACTATGTTGCAGATCAAATCAGAAGGGCAGGGACTGCATCGTTCTAAGATGGAACATCTCCACAGTTCTTTATTATCATCCGTGTAAGTTGTTCCCCAAAACTACATAATATATCATTTGTATTCTATCTAGTGAACTTACTAACAGATAATCTCCACATGAATCAATTTTATTATTAAGACTAAAGTCAATTGCTCTAATTATGTTTAGGTATGTTTCTGTTATCTCTGATCTCTCCAAGACCTTTATCTTGAAAGGGTGGTGAAATTTTTTGAAGGATTTTCTGCATCTAGGGAGATAATCATATGGTTTTTCTTTTTCTGTTTGTTTATATGGGGGATCACATTGACAGATTTGCATTCCAGGGATGAAGCCAACTTGGTCATGGTGGATGATTTCTCTAATATATTCTTGAATTCTGTTTGCCAGTAATTTATTGAGTATTTTTGCATCGATGTTCATCATGGATATTGGTCTGTAATTTTCTTTCTTAGTTGTGTCTTTGTGAGTCTTGTGTACCAAGGTTATTGTGGCCTCATACAAAGAGTTTGGCAATGAACTGTCTGTTTCTATATTGTGAAACAATTTGAGGAGTAGCGGTATTAGTTCTTCTTTGACTGTCTGATAGAATTCTGCATTGAATCAAGCTGGCCCTGGACATTTTTTGGTAAAGGTCTTGGAGAGGTCAGGAATAACAGAAACATACCTAAACATAATAAGAGCAATATACAGCAAACCAACTGCCAACATCAAACTGAATGGAGAGAAACTTAAGTCAGTTCCTCTAAAATCAGGAACAAGACAAGGCTGCCCTCTCTCTCTCCATATCTCTTAAATATTGTACTAGAATTTCTAGCTAATGCTATAAGACAACAAAGGGAGATCAAGGGGATCCAAATTGGAAAGGAAGAAGTCAAACTCTCTCTATATACAGATGATATGATAGTTTACATAAGCGACCCAATAAACTCTACCAGAGAGCACCTACACCTGATACAAGTAGACCAAAGGGATCAAATTGAAAATCCTGATATCAAACCACACATGAATGAACATCTGATTTTCGACAAAACAGCTAAAATTATACAATGGGGCATGGACAGCATCTTCAACAAATGGTGCTGGCACAATTGGATGAGGGTGTGTAGAAGACTGCAAATAGATCCATGTCTGTCCCCATGCACAAAAGTCAAGTCGACATGGATCAAAGACCTCAACATCAATCCAGCCACATTGAACCTCTTAGAAGAAAAAGTAGGAGGTACCCTTGAACAAACTGGTATAGGACACTGCTTCCTGAACATAACTCCAGGGGCACAGACACTGAGAGAAACAATTAATAAATAGGACCTCTTCAAACTTAGAAGCTTCTGTAAGGCAAAGGACACAGTAGACAAGAACAAACGGCAGCCCACAGACTGGGAAAAGATTTTCACCAATCCTATATTTGACAAAAGGCTGATCTCCAAAATATACAAAGAACTCAAGAAACTAGTCAACAAAACACCAAATTACCATATTAAAAAATGAGGTACAGAACGAATTCTCAATAGAGGAAATCAAAAAGGCTGAAAGACACTTAAGAAAATGCTCTACATCCCTAGCTTTCAGGGAAATGTAAATCAAAACAACTTTGAGATACCATCTTACTCCTGCCAGAATGGCTGAAATTAGAAACAACAATGATGACTCATGTTGGAGGGGATGTGGGGAAAGGGGAACACTCCTCCACTGCTGTTAGGAGTGCAAACTCATACAGCGATTTTGGAGATCAGTATGGTGGTTCCTCAGGAAAATGGGAATTAGTTTACCACAAGACCCAGCAATCCCACTCTTAGGCATATACCCAAAGGATTCACATCCATGAAACAAAGACATCTGTTCAACTATGTTCAAAGCAGCACTCTTTGTAATAGCAAGAACCTGGAAGCAACCTAGATGACCCTCGATTGAAGAATGGTTAATGAATATGTGGCACATCTACACAATGGAATACTACTCTGCAGAGAAAAATAATGGTATCTTGATATTCGTAGGAAAGTGGATGGCACACGAAGAAACCATCCTGAATTAAGTAACCCAGTCACAAAAAGAGGAACACAGTATGTACTCACTCATATATGGATTTTACACCCAGATCAATTGACCACCAGCCTATAATACACACCACCAGAGGAAATAGGTTATAAGGTTTATTCTAAGAGATTCATGTAAAGTCCCTCACAGAACTGGAAATGGACAAGTCCCCCAGAGCTCAGGGGAAGTGGAGGGGGGCAGCGAATGGAGAGAGAAGTAGGAGAACACGACGGGGAGGAAAGGAAAATATGTGCGACCAGGAAGATTGAGCCTGGTTAGAAATAGAAGACAGGAAAGAGAGAGAGAAAGACAGAGACAGATACAGAGACAGAGACAGAGAGAGAGAACATAAAAGAGGGAGTCAATATTGGTTTTAAGATAAAATTTAACACAAAGCAAGGTCTGTAGAACTACAAGACTGCTGCTAACTAACCATTGGAGCTTCTATCAAAAGGCTATCCTAAATGCCCTTCCTGGAGAGTGAGATCAACAACTAACTTCTCCATGGAGCCCTCAACTAATGCCTGTTGGAAACAGAAGCAAACACCCATACATAAACAGTGAGCCGAAGTAGAACTCAGATACAGAGGGAGAGGACAAGACCAGACGGCAGAAACACATAGGGACAGCTTACCTGAACAAGGAGGAACTAACGGGCCTACAGACTGATAGCTGGGAAGGCAGCATGGGACTGCCTCAGGCCCCCCTGAATATGGGTCTCAGCCAGAAGGATTAAGCAGAATAAGCGCCCTCAGACAGTGCAGCCAGGATATATTCCTGGACCACAAATGGACTTTGAAAACACATCCCCCATGGAAGGATAACTGCCTTAATCTAGAGACAGGAGAGAAGCCGGAGTCCCTACTTCATTTGACCTGTCAGACCTACATGACCCCTACTGGATGACATTCCCCTACATATGGAATTGGGATGAGGGGATGGAAGGGGAGGGTAGTTAGAGTGCTTGTGAGAGGGCAGAGAGGGTAAAATGGAGGGATGGAGTGAAGGTGGTTGGGAGGGATGGAGGGGGAACTGGGATCAACATGGAAAATAATAAATTAAATTTAAAAAATGCTTTGACACCAAAATTTAAGTTCAAGTACAAGTTACTGGGGAAACGGATTTCTATTTTTGTTTCCACAGAAAATGAAAAGATGTGGATTCCTTCCAGACTAATGTGGTTTGATCAAGCCAGACCACCTGAAACAGAATACCATGTGATCCTACATTCAAAACAGCTGGACAAAGCAGCTTGACTGACTACAGCCAAGATTTCTGACTCTTCTTCGAATTCCCCATGACAGCGCCCCTTACAAGCAGGAAGTAGTTTGGAAAGAACAATGCCCAAATATCGTCTATAAATGTTTGTTTTCATTTAAATGGACTTAGTTTTATAAAATAAAATAAATATGAAAGAAACAAACCAAGATAAGAATGGACATTCATAACTAAGAAAAAAACAAACAAGACTAAAGTCAAGTATGATATCTAATATGTTCACAAAATTATTTACATGATGTAGGTTTCCTCTTCCATGATTTCTTCCTTATTACCTGATGTCAAGATGATAAAACAGGATTTAAAATACGTACAGGTTTAGAAATGTGGATGAACAAAATTATGGCAAGTTCTTTGCCATGACCTATGTCAGTTTTCTGAGAACATACTGTAGTTCCTCCTACAGGAATACTCAAGGGTGTAACCGTCTTGTGAGAAACCATGAACAATCACATACTCACACACTGACATCACATGATTAAAATTAATCAAATCTCTAAACAGATTTCCATATTTGAATATTTTTCTCCAATGAGTACTCAATCCTGTAACCATTGTGTTCAGGGTCTTAAAGTATTCAAAGTTTTCCTGCAACATTAATTATTTCATGTAAAAGAAACTAAGCATGAAGGATTGGGCTTAGAGATAGCAATCCATCTGAATGAGGTTTTTATGTCAAGTCAAGTGTTACCATGAAACATGCTTCCCTTACCAGTGAAGTTCCAGGACCTTTTTCCACATGAGTTTGCAAGTGAGAACAAAACAGAGGCATTGTAGTGCTTGAACTGATTATTCTCACGTGTCAGATATTTTTCTCTCCAGAAAACTATGTAAGTCAATGTGTGTTGAATGAAGATCATACCACATCCTTTCTAGGTAGATTCCTTCTCATAAGGGTTTTCTTAGGCTCACAAAGATTATTGGGATAAGCAAAGTGCACAGCATTACAACAATGGATACATGTATAATGTTTTTATTCACTATGATTTATTTCTTTGATTATAAAGACTAATGATACATAGAGAGGCTTTACCACATGGGATACATTCATTATATTTCAAGTATACATTCTTTTATGACGTAAGATAGTGCTGGGATATGCAAAGGCTTTATCACATTCATGGCATCCACAAGGTTTCTCTACAGTATGTGTTCTTATATGACTTTTAGGCACATCATATGTTGTGAAGGCTTTACTACATTGACTACATTCTTAGGGTATCTCTCCAGTATGTGTACGTTTATGACATACCAGATTGTTGTGTTGTGAAAAAGCTTTACCACATTGATTACTTCATAAGGTTTCTCTCCATATGTGTTGTATGATGAGACTCGAGATTACTGGCATATGAAAACGCTCTACCACATTGATTACATATATAGAGTTTCTCTCCAGTATGTGTTCTTATATGTCTTTAACGATGACCATTACTTGCAAATGCCCTACCCCATTGATTACATACATAGGGTTTCTCTCCAGTATGTGTTCTATGATGAGATTTGAGAGTACTGTCATGTGAACATGCCCTAACACATTGATTACATACATAGGGTTTCTCTCCATTATGTGTTCTTTTATGACATATTATATAACTATATTGTGAAAAACATTTGCCACATAGATTATAGTCTTGTGTTTTCCCTCCAGTATATGTTCTAAGATGTCTTTTAAGCATAGTATGTCTTGCAAATATTTTACCACATTGACTACATTCATAGGTGTTTTTTACCATGTGTGCTATGTCATTGAGAAGAAGGAAATTGTGATATGCAAAGACTTCACCACAATCTAGACTTCTATACGGTTTCTCTCCAGTATGAATTTTTTTTCAAGCCATTGAAGATGCCTGTAACCCACAAAGTTTTTCACACATTCATTGTGTATATTCACAGGATTCACTCTCTTATGGCTTCTTTGATTCCTGCAAAGATCATTAGCATATGGAAAACTTTACCACATGCATGATACTAAAGAAAGTTAGTACATGTATAAAATAAAGTTGTAATTGGCCTAATTGTAAACAAGAATCAGATCTTGAGTTATACATTCATAATCCTTCTCTAATGTGGTATTGTTTTGTTTTCATTGAAGATACCTGTGGATTCAGAGTAAGAGCTTTATTTCATGGCCCTCAATTATGGCATCTATTTACATAAAATCTCCCATAGAATTGAAAAAAAATTGAAATGATTCAGAGCTTTGCCATATTTATACTATTTATCAGTTTTTCCTTCATAGAAATCATACTACATTGGCTAAATATACCAGTACAAATGGAAGCATTCACACATTCCAACGGTCATATGGATTTACTACAGTGTAAATTGATGGTATCTTTCAGATGACTTAGGAATACTGATAAATTTGAAAGTTGTTTCACACTCAACACATATCCTCAAAGAGGGGACTACTAAATAACTTTCATTTCTTCTCACTGTCCTAAGAGAGGTACGGTGCTTCTTTACACATTCTAAATTCACATGGCTTGTATTTAGAGTAAACTAAATACTCCCCCCCCCCGTATTTTCTAATACGGAATGTCTGTGTAAACCTAGCTGTCTTGGAACTCTCTTTGTAGACTGGGGTGATCACAAACTTAAGGGATACACCTTGATCTTGATCATGAATGTTGGAATTAAAGGTATGGGCCACAAATACACGGCTCTACATATGATATGCTTATGAAACTAAGAAAACAAATAAAAGGTTTCCACATAGCATTCACACTTTGACTATATTTAAATCAAATTTAAGGTTTCTCCGTAACGACCTTCTTGACACTCATAAACTGACCCTTTCAATATCCATAGCCAAGTCACAAATAGATATGAAATGCCTGCTTAACTATAGACTTTTTTCTTAGGAGTTCTTGGACATATACTTGTCACCTATTGAACATGTATACTGTTTAAAATATCTGAATAGAATGAAACTAAACAGACTGGCATATCTACAGAATAGATATCCGGGTGCTATAATTCAAAGGGTGATATATGTTAAGACATAGTTTCCTTCTCATTTTACACAAATGCCTTGCAAACACAGAAGAGCTACCTTTCACTGAGGTACAGGGTTTTGTGAGAAAATGACAATCATCACTGTACTTTAAACTACACTTATTTTCACTGTTGCTCTTCTTAATCTTTTTAATTTTTTAAGTGTGACTCTTCAGTAAAATTTCCAGGATACATTAAAATATCTGCAGAGCCAAATTTGCATAAATATGCACATGAAAATTTACCTTCTGTGTCTTCTAGAAGTTTGACAATGATCCTTCGTATTATGGTTATCCCAAATGTAGCCTGAAATAACAGAAAATATATGATGTATTCTTGCAAATTGTACAAAATTTAAGTAATAACTTCAATGAACCTTAGAACCATGCCTCACTCACCCAATTTTCCCTTTTCTTAATCAAATTACAGAATAGTATCAATAATCAAGAAACAGTTGGTCCCTTATTTTAAAACATGAAAGAAAATTCAGTCTTACCTGTAGCAGTGAGGTTCCTGTAGGTGTCCAGCATCACATTTCTGTAGAGATACTTCTGAGAAGGATTAGGAAAGCCCACTCTTCCTCAGGGAAGTGGATGTGCACATTGCCATAGGTCACTGCATCCTAAAATAACACAAAGAAGTATAATTCTCACATTGTAAATGTAAACGTCTTTGACAATATAGTCATATAATCCTTGGTGCTTCCCTCACTTATTTTACACATGTACATTATGATGCATTCACCAAGTCACATTAGAAGTAAACTGAATTAGAGGTCCACATGCACCATTTCTTTGGCCGTTTAAGTTGCATATACACTGAGAAAGAAATCCCAATAAACAGACATAAAGGGAGAGGCAAGCTACCAGAACAACACTACTGAGAACACATCAGAAATAAATTGTATGATAGGGAGAGTCTATCATAGAAATAACCCAGGTCCTGGGACCAACTTCTGTCTTTGTTAGGTTTTCATTGCTGTGTAAAGACACAGCAGGGTCAGGGCAACACTTACAAGGAAAATATTTAATTGAAGAGTCACACTTAAAATTTCAGAGGTTCTGTTATAGCAGGGGACATGTCAGCATGGAGGCTGCTGCAGTCCTAGAGGTTAGAGTCCTTACAGCATGACTCAGAGGTAACAGGGCATTATCTGACACACTGTGCATCATTCTGAGAATAAGAAACATCAACGCCTGACTCTACCGTGATATGCTTCCTCTAATAGGGAAAGCCCTCTCCAACAAGGACACACCACACCTCTTATAACTAGTGGGAACTCACAGAGTATGGAGTGACAGCTAGGGCACCTTCAAGGCAATAAACTGGACCCTTTGAATGTGGTTGACTCTTAGGTGACTTGATCTGTTAGGGGGCCCCTTGCAGTGAAACCAGTACCCAACCCAGTTGCTTGAACAGTGTTTTTGGAGCTCACACCTTATAGAGGGATAACTTTCTCAGTTGAGATAAAAGATAGAGAGGCTTGGATCGTCAGATTTGTATGCTGGACTTTGTTGACTCCTGAATGAGGGCCTTCCCTCTCTGACTATTAAAAGTTGCAAGGAAGGGAGAGTAGTTGGGGAAGAAGAGTGGGAAGGAGGGATTGGTATGTAAAATGAAAACAAATTAAAAAAATTAAAATAGAAACAAATTTTATTAGAATCATCCACAAAAAGAGACTGGTTTTGCTCTCATTGTCGCTTTGTAATGATGGAAAATCTTAGCCTAATATTTCCTAGGCTCTGCCTCCTAGCAGTGAGAAGGCAAAAGGTCATTCTTGACTGTTTACAACAAGGTGGTTTATCGACAGCACCTGTGAGTGAATGAGAACAGGAAGTAAACCTTGTCACACTACCCAGAAGCCCAGCAAAGGCAGACTTCCTGGGCTAACCCCAGGCTTGAATAGTTCAAATTGATTGGATAGAACTGGATTCTATGATATGATTGGTTTGTAATGTGTGGGCTTTTTTGTAACCCTATAAAAGCTATATGAACCCTGTACCCAGGGTTCCCAGTCCTCTACCCCACATGGAGTATGGTTGTGGACCCCAGTGCACTGGAATTTGAAAGACCTCATGCATTTTCATCAAGACCGCTTCTTATGAGTGATTTGTGGGGACTACCTTTCCTGAGTTGGGGAGTGAGGGTCCACTCCCTCAGCGGGTCTTTCAGCTTCAATAACAAAGATTTTGAAAACAAATTTGTTCCCAGTTTTTATATATTTGGATTGTGTGTGAAAGATGTTTCCCATGCGTAATTATTACATTCCATATTAGAGATTGTCAGATACCTTGCATCTGGAGGTGACATTGTATTGAGCCTAGAATTTTGGGTTTTGGAATCTTACTCAGGTCATCCCCAAGTAGAATATGTGCTAAGAAAAACAGTAAATGTGATTTCCACATTGAAAACAACAAGAATAAAACAGAGTACATAAATAAAAATTAAAGTATAATCATTGAGAACATGATGCATTAGTATGCATATTCTGCATAAGAAAAATTTGCAACATGACTCAAATACAGTGAAAACTAAATTTCTAACACCCTATAAAATAATATCTGATTACAAATATCCATGCAAATGGGAACCAGTTAATCCCAATAGGATTATGAAAATCATATAGTACATATATTGATACAGCATGGCTTCTACACCTACAACAACCATTCAGTGATCTAGAGGTGTACAATATTAGGGAAAGAACAAAGGGGAGGAAGAGAAAAAAATAAGAGGGGTAAACACCATCAACTTTTTGTCCAAAAAAAAAAAAAAAAAAAAAAAAAACAAGAAAAATTCATCCACGTAACCTGAGATTTTTATGTAATGTTACCCAGCTACCGATGACTCTATGCGTTCAGAACTTATACATACAGATTCTTACAAAATTAACTCAAATGGATGCCTAAACTGTTCTGCTTCTGACCTTGCAGTGACTGATATTTGTTTCAAAGAGAGACACCACATGGTCTAGATTACTCTATGCAAATGGGGGTCATATTCTGCCATCGTTCAGAGAATTATATTTTAATTTAATGAGCAATGTTACAAATTAATGAGTTCTGTTTATTAAACATATCCATATAAATAATTGGTATCCAAAAATAAAGTTTTTAAGAAGCTTGGTCCCAAAAATTCCACTGAGGGCATCCAATCATGTATTTTAAGCAGGGATAATCAAGAGGACATAAGGACATTGCCACAGACTTAAGAAATAAGTAAAGAAATATGTCTGTATAGACAAATTGTGTTCATTTCTGGTAATGATCAAAAAGGAAAGAACCTACAACAGATGGTTATTTTTGTTGTTATTGTTTTTTTTTGAGACAGAGTTTATTGGTGCAATAATAAATAGCCTTAGTTGTTTTAGGAGACAGATACTGCAAGTCAGGCCAGTAAGGCAATGTAAGCTTTCAACACAAAAGATAGCACCATAATATTTGATAGTACAGGAGTAACTTCGAACAGCATATCTGGAGGGAGAAGTGTTAGAAGATGAGAAAGGTAGGGAAGGCAGAACAAAGAAATGATTAAAGCTGGTGCAGGGAGTTATTGGTTAATCCATGTGTTATTCTAAGTAAACTTCTCATGAGGAATAGCTTCTTGTATACTACATCTATGGGAAAATGGAAGCAAACGATAGACTTCTAAAAAGTCAGCATGATTTACCATTCAATAAGACAACCTCAGAAGGCTACTCAAGCAGTGGAGTACAGGGGGAAAACAGGCAATCCCATTAACATTACTGACTAAGTCCACAGTTTCCATGGGCCTAATAAGCATAGCTCCATGTGGTTTCAAAAGAGCACACCAAGGATTTTTCAAACCTTTTCTCTCAGACTGTACATCCAAAACCACAAAAAATATCAGCCCTGTTACATAGTCCACAATAGTTAACCCAGACACGTTTTGGCTGAATACTTTAACTATAGCAATTTGTATTCATGATAAGGTCTCTCCTCTATCCAGATTCTTGATAGCCCTCATCTGGGGATTCCAAGAAACTGCCCACACGGGAAAATTATGGATTATGTAGGAATGATTAACTGATTCCACACTGCTCACCTCAACTATCTATCATTGAAGGAGGAAATCTCAGCTTATATCTTTCCTCTCCCATTCTGCACTGTGACTCCACTAGTATCCAAGTGGGTCATGAACACAATCCTTGCACAAATCCCTCTTCATATATAAGTCCCCACACTAATCAGAGATCTTGGGAGTTCACTCATTTTCTGGTCTATTTTACTTCTAACTTACCAGTCAAGGGCCAGGCAGGAAGGAAGTGTAGGTTTTTCTTCCCAGCACTGTACATGAGAAGCAGAATTGGGAGTTCAAAACAATTCTCTATTATACAGCATAAGACAACCCAAAGTTAAAAAACACTTTGCTCTACTCAGAAATCAATAATAAACATCACTTGACAAAAGGAATGGAATGAGTAAAATCTAAGAAACATAGGAGAGCAGCAGCACAGAGATACAAGCAATAATGTGTTTAAAGAACATATTTTAAAAGATGCCAATAGCTGGGTGGTGGTGGCACATGCATTTAACTCTAGTGTTCAGGAGGCAGATGGAAGCCTATCTCTGTGAGTTCAAGACAAGCATGGTATACAAGATATAGTTGTGGTACAAGCAGCAGAGTCACAAAAAATGGGGTCTCAAAAAATAAATAAATATTAAAAGAAAAATGCTAGAAAAACATACCATCATTGGCTAGAGGCCTCACTTGAAGAATGCCAGGCCCCAGCTAGATCCACATATCATTGCCACCATCCTGAGTCCATGGTGCTGGATGCTTGCTCCCCATCGCTGGGCCTCTGCTAGAGAGGATTCAGAAGGAGAGTGTCAGGCCCAGTCTAGATCTGCCTATCTGGGCAGAAACCACTTGAAACTCTGTGTACCAGGATCTATGACCACCATTGCCAGGATTCCGATAGAGTGAGTCTGGGAAAATTTTGCGTGAAATTCCCCCCACACCCTAACCTGGAAATTCCCTGGATTGGCTCCATATCATGCTCGGCCTGTGGCATGGCCACAGCTCAAAAACCCATAGGAAATAGATAACCTAACTTCAAAAGAATCCAAGGGGAAAGCAGAGTAAATATATACACAATACCACTGCCAACATCAAATCATAAACAAAAATCATTAACCAACAATGTCCCTTACTTTCCCTCATTGTTAATGGTATTATCTCACTAATAAATAGAGGAAGCCTAACAGAATGAATATGGAAACAGAATCCATCCTTCTGCTGCACACAAGAAACAAATCTAAGCTTCAAAGATAGATGTTACTCAGGGTAAAGGGCTTGGAAAAGATCTTCCAATGAACTGGACCCAAGAAGCAAGCAGGTTTGGCTACCTTAATACCTAACAAATTAGACTTCAAACCAAAATCAATAAAAAGAGATGAAAAAAGTAATTTTGTATTCATCACAGGAGAAATCCTAAGCACAACACCTCAATTCTGAACCTCTATGCCCCAAATACAAACGCACCCACATTCGTAAAAGCAATGGTATTACAACTCAAACCTCACATAAAACCACACACACTTAGAGTTGGAGACTTCAACACCCCACTCTCACCACTAGACAGGACCACAAGTCAGAAACTTTACAAAGAAACAAAAGAACTAACAGAAGTTATGTCTCAATTATTTTTCACAGACACCTATTGAACGTTCCATCCAAACAAAAAAGAATATAACTTCTTCTCTGCTCCACATGGAACATTCTCTGAAATTGACCATATACTAGGCAACATAAAAATCCTCACCCGATTCAAAACCATTTGAATATTACCCTGTAACTTATCAGACCACCATGCTTTATAATTGTAATTCAATAAAAACAACAACAAATCACAGAAACCCTACATACTCATAGAAACTGAATAATGCTCAATTTCAACATACTTGGGTCTAAGAAGAAATAAAGAAATTAAGGAATTCCTAAAATTCAATGAGGTTGTGGATACAACATACATGAATTTATGGGACAACTGGAAATCACTGCTAAGAAGGAAGTTGATTGCAATAAAGTTCCCATATGAAGAAAACGGATGAGAGACACATTAGAGAATTAACAATACAACTGAAAACCTTAGGACACAAACGAAGCAAACTTAACCCTCAGGAGTAGGCCCCATTATCAATTTTTGGACTGAAAACAATAAAGTAGAAAGCAGGAATACGATACAAAAAAAAAAATCAATGCAATAAAGAGTTGCTTTTTTTTTCAGAAAATTAACAAGGGAGACAAAACTTTATCCAAACTAAACAAAAAGCAAAGAGAGAAAATGGAAATTAACAAAATCAGAAACAAAAAGGTGTACAGAACAGTAGACACTGAGGAAATCCAGGCAATTTTCATGTTATATTTTGAAAACGTATACTCCACAAAATTTGAAAATTCAAAGGATATGAACAAATTTCTGGATAACTCTTACTTAACAAAATTAAATCAAGACTGGACAAGCAACTTATATTGACCTATAGCAACTAACAAAGTAGGAGCAATCATACAAAGCCTTCCAACATAAAAAAATCCCAGAGACAGATGTCTTCTTCAGTGAATAATTCTACAGAAAATTCATGGAAGTGCTAATATTAATACTCTTGAAACTATTCCACACAATAGAAACAGAAGTTTCATTACAAAACACTTTTTTGAAGCTACAATCAACTTGATACCCATTCACACAAAGACACAACTAAGAGAAAATTAAAGAACAATATCCCTCCTGCACATTGATGCAAAAATACTCAAGAAAATATGGGAAAACCGAATCCAGGAATGTGTCAGAAAAATCATCTACTATGATCAAGTAGGCTTCATCCTTGGGTAGCAGGGATGGATTCACATATGAAAATATTTCAAATATACCACTATATAAGCAAACTAAAAATGAAAAATCACATGATCATCTCTCTAGATGTAGAAAAAACCTTTGACAAAATTCAACATCCTATCATGTTAATGGTCTTGTAGAGATCAGGGATAACAGGAATTTATATAAACATAATAAAAGCAATATGTAGTAAACACAGAGAAAATATCAAGCTGAATGTAGAGAAGCTTAAGGCAATTCCTCTAAAATCATTACAAAGAATAGGCTGCCCTCAGTCTCCATATATCTTCATTATTGTATTTGAAGTGCTATCTAAAGAAATAAGACAAGAAAAAGATATCAAGAGGATACAAATTGAGAGGAAGAACTCAATCTTTCTCTATTTTCAGAAGATATGATAGTTTACATAAGCAACCGGAAAACTCTACCATGGTACTCCTACAGCTGACAAACACATTCAGCAATGTATAAGCATAGAAGATAAACTAAGAAAAATTGTAGCCATTCTATATTCAGACAACAAAGGGGCTAATAAAGAAATCAGAGAAACATCACCCTGTACAATGGCCACAAACAACATAAACTACCTTGGGGTAACACTTATCGAACAAGTGAAAGACCTATATAATAGTAATTTGTGTATTTACAAAAAGAAATTAAAGAAAACACCAGAAAATGTAAAGATCTCCCAATCTCATGGATAGGTAGAATAAACATAGTAAAAATGGCAATTTTCTCAATGGCAATCTACAGATTCAATTCAATATCTATTAAAATGCCAGCACAATTCTTCACTGACCTTGAAAAGATAATAATCAAATTTATATTGAAAAACAAAAGAACAAGAATAGCCAAAACAATCTGTATAATAAAGGAACTTCACGAGGCATCATCATCCCTGACTTTAAGATCTACTACAGAGCTATAGTTGTGAAAAGAGCCTTGTATTAGCACAAAGATAGACAAGTAGCTCAATGAAATTTAATAGAAAATCTTGGTATTATCCCACACATATATGAGCACCTGACTTTTGACAAAACAGCTAAAAGTGTACAATGGGATAAGGAAAGCATCTTCAACAAGTGGTGCTGGTACAAATGAATGATGGTATATAGAAGACTGAAGATAGATCTATGTCTATACCCATGTACAAAACACAAGTACAAATTGATCCCTCCATGAATCCATCCACACTGAACCTCTTGGAAAAAAAAAATTAGAGGTACTCTTGAACTAATTGGTACAGGAGACTGTTTCCTGACAATAACTCCAGAAACATAGACACTGAGATCAACAAATAATGAATGGGACCTATTGAAACTTAGAAGTTTCTCTAAGGCAAAGAACACAGTGGACAAGACCCAATGGCAGCCTACAGACTGGGAAAAGATTTTCACCAATCCTACATCCAACAAAGGGCTGATCTCCAAAATATACAAAGAACTCAAGAGATTAGTCAACCAAACACCAAATAATTCTATGAAATGGAGTATAGAACTGAATAGAGAACTCTAAATAGTGGGAATGATGAAATACACTTAAGAAAGTGTTCAATATCTTTGGCTAACAAGGAAATACAAATTAAAACAACTTTAAGATACCATCTTACTGCTGTCATAATGACTAAAATTGGAAACAGCAATGACAACTTATGCTTTGCAGGTGGATCTGTAAACTTGAAGAGCCATTTTCAGACAAGCATGGCTGTTCCTCAGGATAATGGGAATCAGTCTACCACAGGACCCAATAACCTAACTCTTATGCACATACCCAAATGATCCACATCCATGGAACCAAGACTTGTGCTCACATATATTCAAAGCAATATTATTTATAATAGCAAGAACATGGAAGCAACTTAGATGCCCCTCAACTGAAGTATGTATAAAGGACATGTGCCACATTTACACAATGGAATACTACTCTGTGCCGGGGGGGGGAGGGGACAACGAAATCTTGAATCTCACAGACAAGTGGATGGAACTGGAAGAAACCATCCTGAATGAGGTATCCCAGTCACAGAAAGATAAACATGGTATGTATTCATTCATATGTGGATTGTAGACATTGTGCAAAAGATAACCACCATACAAATCACACTGCCAGAGAAACTAGGGTACAAGGAGTATTCTAAGAGTTTCTTATAAGGTCATTCACAGAAGCAGGAAGGGACACGGTCCCCAGAGCATATAGGATTTGGGGGGTAGTGAGTGGAGAGTGAAGTAGCAAAAGAAAAGAAGTAGGAGAGTAAAGAACATTGGACAAGGAAGATTTGGTCAGAAAAGGAATGGACCTGAGAAGAGATGAGAAGAGAAGAGAATAGCAGAGGATAGCTAGGAGAGGACAAGAGAGATAGAGACTATAAAAATTGGAGCCATTATAGGTTAGAAGAGGAAACTGAACCTAGAGAAATGTCCAGAGTCCTACAAGAGTGACCCCAACAATTTGTGCAACAGTGTAAAGGCTACCATAAATTCCCTTCCCTGACAATGAGATCAACGACTTACTTATCCACCATCATGGAGCCCTCATCTAGTAGCTGATGGAAACAGAAGCATACATGCACAGCTAAACACTGAGCCAAACTGGAATTCGGATGCAGAGGGGGAGGACAAGGCCACACTGCAGAAACACATAGACACAGCTGACCTAAACAAGGAGGAGCTAATGGGGCTGCAGACTTATAGCTGGGAATCCAACATGGGACTGACACAGACACCTGTGTAGTGAGATAGTCCTTCTGTGGCACTGAACACGCCCATTGGGGGTGGAGCCATGAGTGGAAGTGACCTGTGGAAGGAAGTCGGAGGGAGAGCCGTTATAAGCTCTATTGCTGGTGTGACTCGGGCAGGAGAGGATTGGGTTGAATTTTCTGGTGTTTATCTGTGTAATTTGTAAGTTATTTCTCCTAAATAAACATCTATTCGGCCTATTTGTTTATACTGATCCTTATTTAACCACGATATCTGGTGTCAGAAGTGGGATTTTATTTAGATAGAAAAGTGACTGCAGATGCAAGATGGACATTGCTATAGAGTTCCTGCTTCATGGAAGAGTCTGCCAGACAGTCTGCAGGACACAGAGGAAAATGACTGACAAACTGCCAATACAAGAAGACAGTTTAAAGTTTCCTGCTTTGGTGAAGAGTCTGTGAGACATACGATGGCCTATGGGCTGAAGATGAAAGATTAAAAAAGAACTTCGGGTGACCAGGCAGTGAGTTGTCACTGTCATTTCTAGAGCTTATATATTATTCTTCTGTGGTCTTTGAAGGAGTTGAAGACGGGTAGTTATGGTTATAGTTTTCCTTAGTTAGGATTAAAGATAAGTTACACATAGGGCTTTAAACTCACAAAGATAGTATACATGATGGAATATTTTCTTAAATCTTACTAAATGTTACTGGACTAAATATTGTCAACTGTGATTCTTATTTGATAACTGTTATGTTATATATTTTCTATGTTAATGTTAAAACCCTTCTTTTTATTTAGACAGAAAAGAGGAGATGATGGGAGTCATTCTGTATGTGTTTCTCATACTGGTTAATAAATAAAGTACTGTTGGCCAATAGGAAAGGAAGATAGGAGGGACTAGGAGACAAGGAAGAAATTGGAAGTAGTAAGGAGGAGTCAGGATGGAAAGCCTGGAGAGAATAGAACCGCCAGCCGCCTCTCCCTGGTAAGACCACGTGGAAATACATAGACATGGGTTAATAATTAAGATAGAGCTAGCCAATAAGAAACTAGCACCTGGCAAACAGCATAATATCAAATACAGAATCTCTGTGCGTTATTTGGGGCTGGCGGCGTGGCAGCAGGACAAGATCAGGAGGCGGGCAGAAAAACCGTACTCCTTACAAATGGTGCCCACGTGTCTAGTAAGAACTTCCACTTAAAATTTAAAAAACCTTTAAAAAGGGTTTTAGAAACAAAAGAACAGAGACAAGCAAGGTTTATTGGTAGCAGCATTTTTCTCCGTTGAACTCTGCTTTGCAAGAGACAAGTAGATATTTGTGCCGGTCCTTTAAGAGAAGATTCCTGATTCAGCATAAGCGGCAAAAAACCGCACAAATCTTAAGAAGCACTGCTAACAATTTATTGGTGTGTACGAGAGCTTGCAATGGCAGTGACCACATCTCCAAGACAGCAGCATGCAGACTAAGGCAGTGAGCACAGTTCTCACTGCAGGCAGTAAAATACTCACCACCATCTTCGATAACAAAGACTTTCATTTTAACAATGTTTTTGTTTAACAGATAAAGACTCATGGCCAAAAAAAGATAAAGATTTACAGTAAAGACAGATTCATATTAAGAAAAACCTCTAAAGGTTTAAAGTGTTTTAAAATAATTGCAGGCTTGGGAAAAAAAATGGTTTTTAAGAGACAAAGAGGAACTGGGTGTGGTGGCACACATCTTTAATCCCAAAACTTGGGAGACATAAGCAAGCAGATCTCTGTGATTTCAAAGTAAACCTGGTATGCAGAGTGAATTCCAGGACAGATAAGAGTTACACAGAGAAACCCTGCCTCAAAAAATAAAAAGTAAAAGAAATGGAGTAATAATAAAGCCACGTAAAGATGAAAATCTCAGAGAGAATCTGGATACTGTATGGTATTACATTGTCTTTGCACTGTTTGACTGCTGAGGAAACAATAACTGTTAAAGGAAATACTGGTGGATTAATTCAACTTATATGTTTTAAAAATGCTTTGACTCAAAAATTTAAGTTCAAGGACAAGTTACTGGGGAAAAGGATTTCTATTTTTGTTTCCACAGAAAATAAAAAACTGTGGATTCCTTACAGACTAATGTGGTTTGATCAAGCCACACCCCCTGAAACAGAGTTTCTGGTGATCCAACATTCAAAACAGCTTAAACAAAGCAGCCTTGCAGACTACAGCCAAGATTTCTGCATCTTCTCAGCATCCCCCATGACAGCGCCCCCTGTCAGCAAGAAGTAGTTCGGAAAGAATGACGCCCAAATTCCCAAATATCGTTTATAAATGTTTGTTTTCATTTAAATGGATTTGGTTATAAATGGTTAATGATCACAACCAATATCTTTTTAAAGGTAAAAAGGGGATTATGGTATAGATATGAATACTTCATTTTGGAATGGATTTTCATTTATTGATATAATTTAAGGTCAATGTTGTGATATGTATATTTCTCTTCTTGTTTATGTATTGTGTTTATATAGCTCATTTAAAAATGTAATGTATAATTTATTACAGTTTTTACATAGTTACCTATAATAGTCAAAACTTATAGAGCTTATATATTATATATATATAATTATATATTATCCTTCTGTTGTCTTTGAAGGAGTTGAAGACACATAGTTATGGTTATAGCTTTCCTTAGTTATGCTTAAAGATAAGTTACATATAGGACTTTAGACTCACAAATTTAAGATAGATAATAGAATAGTTTCTTTTAATCTTGCTAAATGTTAATGGACTAAATAGTGTTAACTGTGATTCATATTTAATAACTGTTGTGGTCTGTCAAGTTCTCTTGGCCTTAGCGAAAACTGGATGTACAAACGTTGCTGTGAGACCTAGGGTGACTGTTCAGGTGGGTTGCTGTTTCTGTCCTTGCTGCACCTTTTGGAAGTTGTACATCCGCATTTCCTGTCTACTCTAGTATTGTTAATTTCCTTCTCAGGTCTTGATGAGGTTGAAGATTAAACTATCACAACTATTATTCTCTCTTCCTAGTTAGATATATTAGGTACTAGACTTACATTTTCCAGCTTAGGACAACTCTGTTGTAAACTCCATTATGCCCTCACCCTAGGACTAGATATGTAGGTCATTTAGTACTCGATTTTCCTTTTCTTAGAGCACACTTGTTATTCACTGTTTTGTATATAGTTTTGTATTAAACCTAAATCTTTTCTTTAGACTAAAAGGGGAATTGTAGTGAGATAGTCCTTCTTTGGCACTGACCACGCCCATTG
This sequence comes from Phodopus roborovskii, assembly GCF_943737965.1. Lineage (NCBI taxonomy): Eukaryota > Metazoa > Chordata > Mammalia > Rodentia > Cricetidae > Phodopus > Phodopus roborovskii. The sequence continues at coordinate 62,248 of NW_026125978.1, read as the reverse complement.
GGGGGTGAAGCCATGGGCAGAAATGACCTGTGGAAGGAAGTCGGAGGGAGAGCCGGTAAAAGCTCTCTTGCTGGCGTGACTCGGACAAGAGAGGATTGGGTTGAATTTCCTGGTGTTTATCTGTGTAGTTTGTAAGTTATTTCTCCCTAAATAAACATCTATTCAGCCTATGTGTTTATCCTGATCCTTATTTAACCGCGATACCCCTGAACACGGGTCTAAGCTAAATGTCCTGTGCAGTCTAAGGGACTTCAGACAGTGGAATCAGGAAACATCCCTGTTGCTAAAAAAGACTTTGGGGGAATATCCAAATGGAGGTATAATGCATTAACCTTGAGACAGGAGAGATATTTTAGTCCCTACTTCAAATGACTTGAAAGATTTAGATGACCTCTCCTGGAAGGCATCACCCTATGTGTATAGTGTCCGTTAGATGGGAGGGGAGAGTGGTCGTGGGCTCGGGAAGTTGGGAGAGAGGGGAAGAAGGAGGATGGGGGTAAGGTAGAATGAACTGGTTTGATACGTATAAATTTTTTTTAAAAAAAATTAAAAACATTAAAAAGATACCAATGTAATTTTCAAAAAAAATAAAGTTAATATTTTAATAATTTAAAATTTTTTACCTCTATTGACTTTGAAATATCACACTTCCAAAGAGAGAACATCACTTCCAGCACAAGTTCTAATAGATATTACTAGTAAAAATTCACAGTAACCTATCAGGTAGGGGAGGGTGAAAACTGAAGGATCACAGGTTCAGAGCATCTGGCTACTAGAGTTCTTTTCTCTACCTATTCTCAGACAAGCCATGTGCTCCTGTCCTCACACTGCCTCCTCAGATTGACTGCTATCTCTTCGATCCCTGGGACTAATTGCTCAAACAAAATCATCTCACTGCATGCTCTTCTGTCTCCTCTACCTTATCTTCCTCTCTCTGTCCAGCCATGTCACTCCGATCTCCAAATCCCTACTGCTGGGATCAAAGGCCTGATTCCCAAGTCCTGGGACCACCTTAGTGCGAGCTGTTTTTCTTTTGGACAGACTTAGTATGTGTCTAACTATTGACATAGTGTGTGTGTGTAACTACTGATTTAATGTGTGTGGATAACTAGTGACCTAGTCTTTGTAGCTAACTAGTGACTTAGGTGTGTAGTTGACTAAATACATAGAAATACATAGGAGAATGGCTAACTAATATATCAGTGTGTGTGTGGCTGACTATTTTCTTGGTGTTTTTGGCTAGCTAGTGAATTAGATGTGAGGCTGACTAGTGACTTAGTATGGGTGTGTAAGTGGTGATATATTGTATGTAGCTAACTAGAGACATAGTGGCTGTGGCTAACTAGTAACCTAGTAACCTAGATATCCCATAGGAAATTCAAATTGGTCACATAACGGCTCTCTAGATCCAGATATTTTACAGGATCTTTCAAATTACTGCCAGCGAACAGGTAGATGGAAGGAGTTTTTTCTATCTCTTTGCTAAACAATCTCTTACGCTCAACTTGGTTCTGTTCTCTTTCTGCCACACTAAAACTCTCCTGCCTACCGCAGCTGCAGCTTGTCTCAGGGCAGTAGGCTGGGCTGAGGCAGCATCTACTCAAGACAAAATTGAATCTCAAAATGTTATCATTTCTGCCAGCTGTTGGGGATATGTTTATGGCAGCTACCATTTTGACAACGTGGCCTAGCCTCACCCCCCCCATGGTTCTTCCCTCTTCTACACCAGCCACCTAGGCACAAAGAGTCTAGCTAGCTTCTGCCACAAACAGAACCTGTAATTCATTTACCTTTTGCTTTTATTCTTTTATTTGCTTTATTCTTTATTCTTTGTCTCTAATTTCTTTTTTCACTATGTCATACATAGCTTCACATTCAAGTCCTTCTCAATTTTACACAGTCCTGTTTAATATATCTGTACATTCAACTTAAATTTAAATTCATGTAAATGTTAGCTAACTTCATACAACTTAAATTCAATTGTACTAAATCTCAAATATTTCTAAATTGCTATGTGCCTTTGAATGGTGGTAAACATTTAAGGTTATAAATGTCTATTTCAAGCTAAGAAAATATTTATGCCACCCAGTCTTTCCTGTGAGCTGTTTATTAAGGTTAAGCCTCTATTATCACAGGGAGTTTTTCTCTACCACTTTGTCCTCTATGGTTATAAGTGTAACCTACTAAGTAAAAACCAGTTACAGTCACGCTGCAGGGCCCTAAGTAAAATATCCCTCCACAGCCGCTCAGCTTGGATCCAGTTGTCAAAACAGATTAATTACAGGGGTATTTTGTATACTAAGGTATGCTAAACAGTCAAATGCTCAGAGATCTAGAGAATATGGCATTTAAAATGTCTCATTAAAAAGCTTTTTTAACAGAGAGACAGGCCAGCTGCTGGCACCACCCATTTCCTCCAAGATGACTGATGGACACTGAAAAAGCTCCACCCACAAAAGTGGCAACAATAGCCAATGAGCAATACTGCCTTTCATTTCATCCCTCACAAACTGTACACCTACATACTCTGGTCTGTGTTCCAACACATGACAGATTAAAACATGTTGGAAAATAACAAAATCACTCCCCTTACCACAGTCATGTACTTTTTTCATAGTGGTGAATTCAGCACCTGGTTGCTTACCCTGAATCCTCCTGCAGTGTAAACAATTTTCCTTATTCAGCACTGAAGGTAGAAGCAATGCTCTACTTGCATATGCTTTTCCTGTGACTTCACTGGATAGTAGGCTACCTGACTCTAATGGAAAATTTAAATCTCTTAGGTGTTACAGTAATTTAAGAAATTTGTAGGTATAGTACAGAAGACAGCACGGCCATTGTTTGGAGAGCAACAGAGTACAACCAATTCTACTTGCATCAACATGAGGGATTATCTCATAAACATTCTTCTAACATGATGCAAATGCATCTGTTGTAACATTAATATGCCTTCCCAGGGAGAAATCACTTCACCCACAGAGGCGATCCATAAAGACATATATTTCTAACATAACATATATCTATCTCTGGAAAATACTCAGAGAGGAGCCAGCCTAGACATAGTTTGCTTTTCATATATGCTATCCTTCTTAAATGGCTTTTGATTCAAGCTGCATTGTACACAGTGAACAATTTCAGTAGAGACTGGAGACAGCATGTCTAGGTATTTAGGGAGATGGGAGGATTACACAGTAAATGTGTTCCCAGTACTGTTACTAAAGGACTCCAGATACCCAAAACTAAAGGACCTGTTCCACATATAGGATCCTGAGGTGAAGGTGATGGGAAATGTGATAGATAGGAAATGTAGAATGTAGAAAAGATTTTTTTTTTAAAAAAAAAAGCTGGGATAGGGAGATGTGTCCCATGAAAAGTTTCTTAAGGAGAATAGACACTTGTATACTATTTCCACAGAGGAAATGGAAGGAAAGGGGACACTTATGTGAAGTCAGTAGAAACCCATTAAATGGGGCAAACTCAGGAGAACACCACTAAAACAATGGAATACAGGATATTTCATGATCATTGCTGACTAAGCCCACAGTGGCCTTTGGACTGAGCACCATAGCTCTATGTAGTTTATATCTACATATCTGAAACAACCTGTCCACAAAGGTTTTATTCCATACAATTACCAGCACTCCAATGCAAATACCTGGTTTTTTGCGAGGTTCTGTGTATTATTGTCAATACACCAGGCCCTTAGGAAAAGCTTTCAAGGCCTAGGCCCCTGGTTGTCATTATCTCTTCTAAGAATGTTTCTCATCCCTGCATGAGGACTTAAGTAAAAGCTTTGCTTTATCAGGCCACTCATAATCATTGGTTTCCTTTTTAAAATCTGGTGTCCTATTGCCACAGTGGTAGAACTATGCTTTTCTGGAGAAGAAAACTGCAACTATATGATATAATATAATTTAAGGTGGTTTATGACACTGTAATATCTCTCTGAGCAGCTTGTATTGGGGCAGGTGTATGATAAGGGTAAGGGACTAGATGCTGTTGCAAAACAGGAGTAGCTTCTGTGTAATGGTCTGGAGTTAAATGTCTGGAAAATCATGGACAACAAATGTGTATCTAGGATTCAAAATTCTAACACGTCTGATCAGCATGCACTTATCTTTGTGTGTTTTAGAGGCAGTACTACCTCAGTTAAATTCTACTTTATGAGATATAATATCTCAAAAGCATTTGTAAATCGTTTGTGTTACAAATTCTACTCTTGTAGATCACTGCTCAATAGTAAAGTGCTACCCTTACATGAGATGCCTTTTACAACCTGCAGAAAATTAACAATACATGGATCTTATACATAAAATTAAAATGCAAACGGCTGAACTTATAAAAGGTACTTAACTAAAAGGGCTCTGGAAGATTGTTGCCTTGCTTTCAGTGGGTGCACCTGAAGTATGTAGAAGTTGACTTAAAATAGGTTTCCATAGACACCTCCCTGCTCACAGTACTCAAAGCAGATACAGCCCACAGAATAGTTATTTGGTAGACTACCTCTAGCTTCTGGGAATTTCAAGAACTACATGAGAATTCAGGGGACAGGTTGTCTCCTTGCAGCTTCCCACCCAGATCCAGGGAGTATCCACCACACTGGATCCATCACCTATATCCCACCACCGATCTGAGGACGGCAGCCCCTCACTCACCATGCTGTGCTTTTCCAGTTTGCCCTTCTTCAAAGCACATCTCTCCAAACCACTGGCTGTAGTTTCTCTTCAAATTTAGACCAGAAGGGCCCTTCACTTCTTTTGACAGGCACATCACAAAGGGGCCTGGTTAGCTATTAAGGCCTGAGTGATAAAAAGCACCTCCCAGGTGGTTGCAGAGTGCTTAAGGACTAATTGCAATGGTTACTGATTGCCTTCTAGCACTAAGACTTTTCTACATCAGCAGTGATGTGCATTTCTATAGCAATTGTCCTATAGCTGACCTGTGCTATCATTCTGTAGTACACAGGCATTTACCTTTCTTCCTCCTAGACACAGTGTTGCTAGCTAAATATAATTACTTAAATGGATTGAGTGATTCTTGGTGAAAAAGTTGGAAGGGAGCTCCAAATATTCGTTAACTACCACAAAGAGATTTAGGAATGCAAAATGTGTTATTTGTTATTTGGTTAAACTCTGAGTATTGTTGAACTAAATTTGCTTTTTTACCTGTTTGTCACAGGAACTACAGATAATCAGTAAAGAAAAGCAGGGACCACATCTGAAAAAAAGATGAATGATCTTTCTCGTTGCAGAATGCCGGATGATGGCTCCATGAATGTAGAATTTTATCCCTGAAATTCAGAGCAAACACTTGGCAAAGGCATCATAATGAGAAAATAGTCTTCATGGAAAATTGAATATTTACAGAGGAATACATCTTCTGTAAGCATATAAAAAATAAAACAAAACAAAAACCAACTGCAGTAATGAAGGTTCTCTGCATGAAAAGGAATGTAGGATGAATCTCTCCATATATGTAGAAAGTGAATTTATTACGATGTCTCACAAGCTGTGATATATTTAGTCCAACAATGGTTGCCTACCCATGGGAATCTGAAGAGTACAGCAATTTTTTATTTTATCAGGGTGGATGGGTCAGCTGGTCATTATACATCAAAATTCCAAAACAGTAGGCTCTAATCATAGTAAAAGAATAAACTTGTACCCAAAGCTAGGGTAAGCAGCCAAAGAGGGAAAGCTTCCTCCTTCAATACCATTTATACATGTAGGCTACCACCAGAAGGTTGATCTGTTCCATTATGTGACTTTGTTCTGTTTTGTTTTTTGTTTTCAAAACAGGGTTTATCTCTGCAGGACTTAAACTCATCCTGTGGATTTGGCTGGCCTTAACCTAAGCAAAATCAGGCAGCCTCCTGTGTCCTGGGATTAAACATTTGTACAGCCACCAAGCAGTTAAAGGTAGACTTCATCATCTGTTTGCATACAAGGATTCTGTATGGCTTTGTCAGCCCTGGAATATATTCTGCCAGTCTGAAGATTCTCAACTCCTACATGGGAATCCATTCCAACTTGTCATGAGTTCAAAGTGCTCCAATAACTCCTATTGTCCTTAAGACATTATCTTTCCTGCAACCTGTGCAATGATGATGAATGTCTCCTATCTAAATAGCAATGATTTGGGAGTAGACAGGTTAACCACCCTGAAGTAAGGGAGGAAGTGCAGCAATGGGGTGCCTGAAGGCACATAGTATGTGCAATTATTGAGTGCTTGTAGCATTAGTGGAAGCAATTTCTGTTTTCCCTATATACATATTAATAGATGTCCCCTTCCATTGCCTCACCTTTGTTTGACTACTTAAATTTGGTGTATGAATAAAATGGAGCTTTCAGTATTGACTGAACCTGCCTGACATCATATTATGTCTCTGTCTTCCTTTCATCAATGATAGCTTGTCTACCATTCCACAATCACTGACTGAGGAATAGACATTGGCCTGAGCTGCTGTTTCTGATTACAGTCCTACAAACTCCAGTCCACAACACTTTGTTCCACACGTGCTGGAGAATTGAGTTTGATCTGCAACTTAAAAATGCTGGAACTCACTCAGGCAGCATGAGCAACCCCGTGGCATATGCCATTATTCCACGACATAGCTTATTATGCTGTGGATATCAATATAAGTGATTATTACTTCAAATTCCATGCTTCTTCATGTCCTCACTATTTGCCCATGGGTGCTTCAACTTGAAGTACTGCCTTCAAAATGGATTATGCAAAGATGCTATAAAATACCATGGCAAAGACATTTTTACCAGAAAAAAGAAACAGAACAAATTCTGTTGTATGTGTGTGTCTGTAAATTGATTACCAGTTTTTAGACAATGACATTTGTGTGGACATCATAAGTCAACTTTGTGGGGTCCACTTTTGGCCTACCACCACAGCAACTATAGACTCATAAAATTCTCATTTTCCAGGGAATCACATTGTAGAAAAAGTCTTGAGTCTTGTAAATGTCTCTATGAAAGAAACATTGATTTCTTATATGACCATCTTATAGCAGAAAAAGGAACCGAGTATATGGGAGTGCTCTAGAGATGGGAAAAATTCCATATTTAGCTTTCTAATATTGTTTTGCATATATTTGCATTCTATGTCTATTATGATCCTTGATATAGATTATTTACTGTTTTCTTTTTTGTTTTCATAAGTGTTCAAACTGAATATATATGCTTTAAATTTTCATTAATTTTACTTTTGTATTTTTTCTTCTTCTTTTTAAGAATAGTATTACTGTGACATCCTGTCTTAAATAGAATTCACATTATAGATTAGTCTGTCCTAGAACATGAGAGATATCTGTTAACCTTGAATCCAGAGTGCTGGTATTGTAGTTTGGCTTGTCAACAGAAGTTAGTTCATTAGCTTGGCTCACTTATGATGAATGACTGAGCCTGGTTGTTAGTGTAGCCAGACAACAGGCACTAAACTCCAGTAACAGAAGATGGTGCCCATCAAATGCAGGTTTTCTGCCTCAAAGTCCATTGTCTTTTCAAATATGGGAAATATTATTGTCCCTTATCATTTAAGGGAAAATCTCATCTTGTAAAACTCACTGAATGTCTTGGAAGGGTTCTGTCTATTACTAGTAATGGAGACAACCAGGTTCACAGATGTAAGATGTTTTCTATACAGTTAAAGTGTAATTCTTCATGTTATTCATCACATCTAATGTCTCACTAAGTAAACTTGAAGCCATGAAGCCAGGCATGGTGGCAGAAGCCTTTATTAATGGTTCTTAGAGATCGTAGTTAGGAATTTCAGGAGTTCCTAGTCACCAAAGATGAAAGTGCTCCCTGGGGTATTTTGTTCATACCACAGTCAAAGTTAGTCTGTGACTGCTTCAGGACAATGTCCATAAACTTGCCCAAAGCTCTGGCTCTTCAGGACAATGGCACCAGCAAATGTTAGCTAACATATTGACCCCACCTTATTACATATTCTTACTTTTAATGAATTCCATTAAACTAGAATCAAAGTTATTTTACCATATCTATCTCTGTTTCTTATCCCTCTCATGTCTGTACCAACCCCAAAGTCATTTGGGGCAGGGACAAGGCCCAACCCCTTGTGTCTAGGCTGAGTATCTATCCATGGGGAATGGGCTCCTGAAGCCTTTCATACAGCAGGGATACATCCTGATTCCACTGCCAGAGGTCCCTTACACTTACTAGGCCTTCTAAATGAGATGCACTTTTAGGGGTTTTAGGTCAGTCATATTATGGATTCCCAACTGTCAGACTGGGGTGCATGACCTCTTCATTGTTTTGCTTAGGTGATTCTGTGGGTATCTAGAACCTGGTCTTGAACACTGTACTTATCAATCCTCTTTCTCTGCAACTGGATTCCAGGAGTTACACTTAAGTGCTTAGCTGTGGGTATCTGCCTCTGTTTCTTTCAACTACTGGATGAAGTCTCTAGAATATCCTATATGGTAGATATCAATCTCATTATATGGAAGGACATTTAAGGTAGTCTCTCCACTATTGCTTATATTTTTATTTGGGGTGATCCTTGTAGATCTCTGGACATTTTCCTAGTGCCAGATTTCTCTTACCACCTATTATATGCCCATCTTGCAAGGTGTTTCTTTTGTTGCTCTCCTCTATTCTTTCCAAAACTCAGTCTTCTTGATGCCTCTTGTTCTCCTTTCCATTCTCTTCTCCCCTTCTCTTTCTCCTAACTCTCCCTTCCCTCACCCGATGCTCCCAATTTTCTCAGGAGACTTTGTCCCTTTCCACTACTATGGGGAACAATGGCAGGCCTTTCAAGGGTGAAGTCTGAACTGAGGTGAATCCAGGGGAGTTCCCCCCTTGACACCCTGAAGGTAGGGATTGGAACAGTGCTACCAAATACTGCCAGGACTTGAACATCCTCTCTCCAACTGCAGCTCAATATTAAGGCTGAAGCTTTGCACAACCTGCTTTGTCCATCTCTCAAGGAACAGTTACCGATGATCTACAGGATGGTGGCTAAGGGAAACCTTGTAAACCACACCTCTTGCTAAAAGCCATCCCACCAACTCCTGAATCCTTCCTCTCCATATCATCCCTGGGGAGAAGGAATAAGGAATGCTTAAACCATGATATGCATAACCAGGGAGGCTGGGTTGTTGCATGGGAACCCTAATGGCTTCTGTATCTATACAAATAGTTTAGAAGGTTTGGTAGTCCTGGTCCAAACCTGCCCTCAAATTCTGAGTCTTTTCTGCTCATTTATTCCAGTAACTCGGGATTTTTTAGCCAATCAGAGTTTCAAATATAGACACCAGTCATAGGGGAGGTTTCTTCACAGTCTTATATGAGATGCCTTTGGTAAAGAGTGTGAAAACAGAAGGTCGAGAAGCTTGGGTTGATGTCTCTCGTGCTCCCATTATCTCTTTCCTCCACCTTTCTCCCTCCTCATGCTGTCTTTCTTTCTGTCTATGTCAGATCTGTCTGTCTCTGTGTCTTTCTCCCTCTCTCTCTTTCTCTCTCTTGGGTTGCAGATTATATCAGAAGGGCAGACGGGTTTGTCATTTATCTTGGGTGTAGTGAACTTAGTAAGAACCGTGCTCCACAAAAAAAAAAAATGATTATTGAAATTAAAGAAAAGTATGATAGCTAAAATCTTCACCAAATTGTATGAATTATTTTGACTTACTGTTTCATGAGCTCTCCCCTATCACTTCATATCAAGATGATAGAGAAATGATAGAGACAAGTTTAGAGATATGAATGAAAAAAATTAAGGAACGTTCATTGCCAGGAGCTATGTCAGGATTTTGACAAAATTCTATAGTTCCTGCTACAAGAATAACTCAAAAGACTAAAATTCTTGGGAACAAGTGTGAGCAAACACAAATCCATGCACTGGCACTACATAATTAAAATTAAATCAAATCTTTAACCAAACATATTTTAACTTGTGAAAACACAATATTGTGAGCACTCATTCCTGTAACCCAGGTACTTAGTGGATATATTCTTAACAGTTTCCTCCAATATGAAATGCTTTATATAATACAAAGCAAATGTGTAGGATTGGAATTAGAGAAATCAATCTTCCCAAGAAGGCCTATTATATTCTTAAAGTCATGAGTGAAAGAGCCTCCATTGAAGGGCCTCTGCTAAAGAGGCATCACATGGAGAGTGCCAGGTCCCAGCAAGAACTGCCTGTCAAAGCAGAAGCATCCAGATATCAGTCCACTATGTGTCTTCCCTGGCCTTGGCCCTGGCCCTGGCCCTGGCCCTTGCCCTGGCCCCTGGCCTCTGGCCCCTAGCCCCTTGGCCCCTGGCCCATGCCCCCTGGGCCCTGGCCATGTCCCTGGCCAAAAAAACATGGGATCAAGCTCATATAAAGGTCACAGAAAGAAGAGGTGTATTGTTTCCATTCTACGAATTAGAAAATTTAAGCACAAAATACAGAATTAAAATGCTCATCATTGTACTTGAATGGGACAATGATGATGGTGATGCCCCTGCTGCAGCCATCTTTTCAGCTGTTATCAACATTGTGGCTACTACTGCTACGACAGCATTGGGCCCATTATCTCACTTCCTGCCTCACCACAACAGAGATTCAGGTGCTTGTGATGATGTCAGGCCAACAGAATTCATCAGGCAAGACAGTATGATTATCTGTCAATTAACCGAAGGCATTTTAAAAGTGCGTGATGACAGCATCCATTTTCATATCTGGCAAGTCTGCCCAGGAAGTGATGATACAAAAAAAGTCAAAGGCTTACATATTTAAAGATGTAATTATTAAATTCTTTCATTATATAATCTGTGATCCCTGAAGTTTGGTGCCACCTTGTGTGACTCAAGTGTGACAGACGGTCTAACTATCTGATTATTTCATTATTCAAATCTGTCTTTTTCTACTCCAGGAAGAGTGGGGTCTGGATCCACCTTGTTGGTGTTAAATTGTATGTTGTGAATTCTTTCTTTCTTCCTTTCTTTATTTAAATCAATGTTGATATCATTTTGTTTTTCTCTCTAGGGGTGAATTAAGAGAAATTATCTGTTTATTCATTCATTTTGTGTTCAAATCTATGATTACGAACTCAATGTCTCTTCAGTATTGAGCAATCATTTAGGATTCATACATAAAACAACATCCACTAGTTTAATGTTTATTCATTTAATTATGAAAATCTGTCATTATGTATTCAGTGATCACTGGAGTTTTGACCCTCCTTAGGGGAGACCATTATATCAGATGATCACATCATCTAATACTACACTTACTTCTTTAACTGTTAAACTAGGAAATTAAGTAATAATTCATCATTTAATTTACGCATGTATAATACAGGCAATGTTATAGTCCATGAGTCCCTTTTGGAGTCAGAATTTGGGAGTTGATGATGTAATATCACCTCATTACTTCATCATTTAACTATGAAAATAGATCATTATATCAGCGATAGGTTTAGGACTTTGGTGCCATCTCGTCAATGTTAATATAAAAGGCCCACTAATTAATTTTCAATTTAATTTTTTAAAAACATCATTATTCCAGGAACAGATCAGTCTGACAACTCCATGTGCGATTTAAGTATGCACCGCAATATCATTATTCAATCACTTTTCATTATATATTAATTATTTAAATCAATGCAGATGTTGTTCTTCTTGACTGCAGTAGGGCCATTCCTCCATGGGAGTTAATCACGTGGCATTATTTAATTATCTAAGAACTACTTCCTTGACAATCACTGGTGTTTGGTTCCATCTTCTGAAAGTTGAGTATGGAGGACTATCCAATTATTAACTTATTTGATTGTGTAAGTAATTATGGTTTCATCCGTCATTTGGCTGCTGTGGGATTGACTGGTAAATATGTAGAACTCAAAAGAAAGAGCCCTGCTTTCTTTTTGTGAGAAACTCGGTGATGATGTAAGGTCAGTTCATTGGTGGGTATACTCCTTTTAGCATGTGGGAGTGGCACTAGAATGTGACAGAATGTTGGTTCATAAATGTTGCCTGGCAACCCTGTTGCATTCTGTATTCTGGTATCATGGGCCAAGGACCAGAGAGCAGCTTCGAGAAAGTGTTATCATGGGACATTACAGTCTCCCAAGGTAACTATCTCCTAAAACGTTTAATGACAGCATTTGATTCGCTTAAACAAGTCATAGCCACAAATCTGGAGGTGTGCCTACAGCTTTTACTGGTTACCATATTCAAGATTACCACGTAGTCTGTGGAGAAACAGTTCAAGTATTCTGTTTATGAATACTCTCTCTCCTAACAAGTCACACTATGGAACAAAAGATAAATAAGAATCACAATTATTCATCAAAAGGTGAGTTTGCCATTGATGACTTCCTTCAGGAAAGTGATAATCCATTTGTTAGAGTAGACGTTGTGATTATTGGATTTCAGTCCATCTCTTTTGAGGCAGCCGTCCAACATTAATTATGTGATATCTTCTAAAAACCCTGCATCCACAATGACAGTTTAGCATTTAAGCATGTTACTACTCTGCTATGCGATTAAATAACTGATGAACCTGGGAGTTTCCCACAATCATGTTGGAGTCATCAGAGAGATATTGTGTGGAGTATGGCACACCATTTCATCCTCTGATTATGTTGTTATTTGATTATTAAAATACGACATTAGATAATCCATTATCAGTGGATTGTGGTGACGCGATGTGGGATGAAATTATTATAGACCATCTTAATATCAATTATGTAGTTAAAATATTTAAATTTATCACGACAGCATCGTTCATGAGCCTGGTTTGGAGCCACCTTAGGGAAGTGGATGATGGTACATGAACTCATTATTTAATTATTTAATTATATAAAACAATGATTATATCGTCAATGACACCTGGAATCTGGTGCCACAGATCATCTAATTAAATAATTAATGAATTTAAATTGACAATCTGTGTTAATCCCCAAGATAATGTAAATATTTGTATAGTCATGTAAACAACAATCCTCCATTCCATGAAGAGATCTGTAAAGCTCCCTCTTGTGGAGATAATGTGCAATATCTACACATTTTATGATTCATTGACTCAATTGATGATGATGACATCCTTCATGACTGGAGTCTGGCCATGCTTCCCTGTCAGTAGAATGCTACATCCCCTATTTATTGTGACAGTTAGCTATTACTAACTTATTTAATTCTTTAAATTATGTAAACGACAGACAGTGCCATCACCGATTATGGTTAGGGTGCAAAAATCTGTCAGGGACAAGGTTAGGAAAGTTGTAGACATGGGCAGAGCATTTTCTGAATGATCTATGCAATTTCCAGAGTACGAGGGATGCTGGGTGATTGAGTCCTGAAGGTTGCACGGTGCCCTCTGAGAAGTACAAGGACTTCACCAAGGCCGGCATGGTGGTCTGGCTGTTGACTACCTGTTCTTCCTCCACATCTTCACATCGGTTGTGATCTACCATGAGAAGAAGAAGTGGCACTAGGAGGTCGGCACCATCACCGAGACCAGGCAAAAGGATGACGACTCAGAACAAGGAAGAACATCTCTCTCTCAGCTATGCTGGTGATGCCCCTGCTGAAGCCAACTTTTCAGCTGTTATCAACATTGTGCTACTACTGCTACGCCAGGACTGGGCCCACCATCTCATGTCCTGCCGCACCACAACAGACATTCAGGCACTTGTGATGATGTCAGGCCAACAGAATTCATCATGCAACACAGTATGATTATCTGACGATTAACTGATGGCATGTTAAAAATGCGTGATAACAGTATACAGTTTCACACCTGGCAAGTCTGCCCAGTAAGTGATGATACAAAAAATGTCAATGGCTTACATATTTAAAGATGTAATTATTAAATTCTTTCATTATATAATCTGTAATCCCTGAAGTTTGGCGCCACCTTGTGTGACTCAGTTGTGACAGACCATCTAACTATCTGATTATTTCATTATTCAAATCTGTCTTTTTCTACTCCAGGGACAGTGGAGTCTGTATCCACCTTGTTGGTGTTAAATTGTATCTTGTGAATTCTTTCTTTCTTTCTTTCTTTCTTCCTTCATCTGTTTATTTAAATCAATGTAGATATCATTTTGTTATCTCTCTAGGGGTGAATTATGAGAAACTATCTCTTTATTCATTCATTTTTTGTCCAAATCTATGATTAAGAACTCAATGTCTCTTCAGTCTTGAGCAGTCATTTATGCTTCATGCATAAAACACCATCCACTTGTTTAATGTTTATTCATTTAATTATGAAAATCTGTCATTATGTTCAGTGATCACTGGAGTTTTGAGCCTCCTTACGGGAGAACATTGTACCAGACCATGAAGTCATCTAATACTACACTTACTACTTTAACTGTTAAACTAGGAAATTAAGTAATAATTCATCATTTAATTTATGTATTTAAAATACAGGTAATGTTATGGACCTTAAGTCCCTTTTGCAGTCATATTTTGGGAGTTGATGATGTAATATCATCTCATTACTTCATCATTTAGCTATGTAAATAGACCTTTCCATCAGCGATAGGTTTACGACTTTGGTTCCATCTTGTTAGTGTTAATATAAAAGGCCCACTAATTAATTATCAATTCAATTTTTTAAAAACATCAGTATTCCAGGAAGAGATCTGACTGACGACTCCATGTGGGATTTAAGTATGCACCACCATGTCATTTTTCAATCATTTTACATTATATATTAATTATTTAAATCGATGATAATGTTATTCCTCTTGACTGGAGTAGGGCCATTCCTCCATGGGAGGTAATCACATGGCATGAGTTTACCTATCTAAGTACTACTTCCTTGACAATCACTGGAGTTTGGTTCCATCGTATGAAAGTTAAGTGTGCAGGACTATCCAGTTATTAACTAATTTGATTGCTTAAGTAATGATTGTGTCATCTGTCTTTTGGCTGCTGTGGGATTGACACAGCAGGAGATCGGTACCAGAAACAGAGCCCAGAGAATGGGGGACACTGCCTTATACAGTGATTACTGATTATGTAATAGTTGATTTTTAACAATTGAATGATTACACAATTTTGCATCATCAGTTTTTGACAGGTTGCAACTGAACTGACCAATGAAGGACAGATTGACCACCAATTTTAAAAATGGAATAAGTGAATAATCTCCTGATCAGGGAATCTCATCTAATGAACTCTGTTGGGCTGATAACATAACACACCACCACCAATAAATCACTCTAAATATCCATATTAGAATTCTGGATACAGGACTGAATATAGAACCATCAATTGAGGAATCCAAAATGATTGAAAGAAACATAAGACACTGCTCAAAATCCTTAATCATCAGCCTAATGCAAATCTAAACAATTCTGAGAAACCATGGGATCAATCTCCACTAAAAGTAAGAGAATGGAGAAGCGTTTATTTTATTTTCAATAAAGGGTAAAGCATTATGGCAGAGGCGATTAATTGTATTGTTTCCATTCTACAAATTAGAAAAATTGAAGCACAGAAAACAGGTTTAAAACACTTATCATTGTACTTTAATGTCACAATGATGCTTTCGTTTTCATGCTTATATCACTATAGGCATGGTGTAGCTTCAGAGACTGGTAAATATGTAGAACTCAACAGAAAGTGCCCTGCTTTGCTCTTGTGAGAATCTCAGTGAGGCTGTAAGGTTAGTTCCTCGGTGGGTATACTCCTTTTAGCATGGAGGAGGGACACTAGAATGTGACAGAATGTTGGTTCATCAATGTTGCCTGGCAACCCTGCTTGCATTCTGGATCCTGGTATCATGGGCCAAGGACCTGAGAGCAGCTTTGAGAAAGTGTTATCTTGGGACATTACAGTCTCCCAAGGTAACTATCTCCTAAAACTTTTAATGACAACATTTGACTCGCCTAAACAAGTCATAGCCAAACCTCTGGGGGTGTGCCTACAGCTTTTACTGGTTACCAAATTCAAGATTACCTAATCATCAGAGAACGTAGTCTGTGGAGAAACAGATCAAAGTCTTCTGTTTATGAATACTCTCTCTCCTAAGAAGTGAAACTATGGAACAAAAGATAATGAGATTCACAATTATTCATCAAAAGGTGAGTTTGCCATTGTTGACTTCCTGCAGGATGGTGATAATCCATTTGTTAGAGTCGATTTAGTGATT
The DNA here is from genome assembly GCF_943737965.1 of Phodopus roborovskii. Taxonomy (NCBI): domain Eukaryota; kingdom Metazoa; phylum Chordata; class Mammalia; order Rodentia; family Cricetidae; genus Phodopus; species Phodopus roborovskii. The sequence goes on along the minus strand of NW_026125978.1, from coordinate 46,126 downwards.
ATTGGATTGCAGTCCACCTATTTTGAGGTTGCCATCAAGCATTAAATATGTGATATCTTCTAAAAACCCTGCGTACACAATGACAGTACAGCATTTAAACAGGTTACTACTCTGCTCTGAGATTAAATAAGGGATGAACCTGGGAGTTTCCCACAATCATTTGTGAGTCAACTGAGAGTCAACTCTGTGGAATTTGGCAGAGCATTTCATCCTTTGATTATGTTGTAATTTGATTATTAAAATAGGACATTAGATAATCCATGATCAGTGGATTGTGGTGACGCGATGTGGGAGGCAGTTGTTATAGACCATCTTAATATCAATTATGTAGGTAAAATATTTAAATTAATCACGTAAGCATCGTTCATGAGCCTGGTTTGGAGCCACCTTAGGGAAGTGGATGATGTTACATGAACTCATTATTTGATTATTTAATTATATAAAACAATGACTATATCGTCAATGACACCTGGAATCTGGTGCCACAGATCATCTAAATACATAATTAATGTATTTAAATTGACAATCTGTGTTAATCCCCAAGATAATGTAAATATTTGCATAGTTATGTAAACAACAATCCTCCATTCCATGAAGAGACTTGTAAAGCTCCCTCTTGTGGAGTTAATGTGCAATATCATCACATTGTATGATTCATTGACTCAATTGATGATGATGACATCCTTCATGACTGGAGTCTGGCCATGCTTCCCTGCCAGTAAAATGCTACATCACCTCTTTATTGTGACAGTTAGCTATTACTGACTTATTTAATTCTTTAACTTATGTAAACGACAGACAGTGCCATCACTGATTACGGTTAGGCTGCAAATATCTGTCAGGGACAAGGTTAGGAAATTTGTAGACATGGGCAGAGCATTTTCTGAATGAGTGGATTCTGGAACCACCTTGGTCTTAATTGGAACCTTGTTGGTCTTAATTGTCTCTTGTGATTTCATTATTTATTTATTTAATAAATGGGGATATCATTTGTTATCTCTCTAGGAATGAATTATGAGTAATTATCTCATTTATTCATTTTTTTGTTCAAATCTATGGTTAAAAACTCAATGATCTCTTCAGGATTGAGCAATCTTGTAGGAGTCACATATAAAACATGCACTCGTTTAATTTTTATTCATTTAATTATTAAAATCTATCATTATTTATTCAGGGATCACATGAGATTTGGGGCTCCTTATGGGAATCAATCATGCCAGACCATCACAACATGTAATACTAAACTTACTTAACTGTGAAATTAGGAATTTAAATCTTAATTCATCATTAATTAACATATATAAAATAAAGGTGATGTTATGGACCATAAGACAGGTTTGGAGTCAGATATTTGGAGTTGATGATGTGACTTCATCTCAGTACTTGACTATTTAGCTATTTAAATAGATCATTACATCAGAAATAGTTTTACGAGGTTGGTGCCATCTTGTCAGAGTTAATATAAAACTCCAACTAATTAATTAGCAATTTAAGTTTTTATATACATAATTATTCCAGGAAGAGAACGGTCTGACTTCTCCATGTGGGTTTTAATTATGCACTACCATGTCATCGTTCAATTATTTTTCATTATCTATTAATTATTAAAATCGATGAAAATGTACTTCATTACTGGAGTCTGTCCATTCCTCCCTGGGTGTTAAATGTGTGGCATATTTAATTATCTATGTATTACTCCTGGACAATCCCTGGAGTTTGGTTCCATCCTATTTAAGTTGAGTATGCATGACTTTCCAATTATTTACTTATTTGATTACCTATATAATGCAGGTACCATCCATTATGTGTTTGGCTTCTGTGTGATTGATACATATAGGAGATTGGTATCACAAGCAGTGCACAGAGAATGACAGACACTGGTATATTAATTGATTATTGATCACATAACAATAGATCTTTAACGATCCCTAAGCCTACTCTTACAAATGGATTTTCGCCTTCCTGAAGGAAGTTAACAATGGAAAACTCAACTTTTGATGAATAATTGTGAGTCTCATTATCTTTTAAACCATAGTTATTTCTTAGGAGAGAGAACATTCATATACAGAAGTCTTTGACCAGTTTTTCCACAGATTATATTCTCCAATATCAGGTAATCTTGAATTGGGTAACCAGTAATAGCTGTAGGCAAGCTTCCAGAGATTTGGCCATGACTTGGTTAAGGGAATCAGTTGCTGACATTAAACGTTTTAGGAGCTAGATATCTTGGAAGCTTTTCATGTCCAATGATAACACTTTATCGAAGCTGCTCTCTGGTATTTGGCCCATGATACAACGTTACAGCATGCAAGCGTTGTTGCCAGGCAACCTTTATGATCCAACATTCTGTCACTTTCTAGTGCACCTCCCACATGCTAAAATTAGCATACCCAACGATGGACTAAATTTACAGCCTCACTGATTTTCTCGCAAACACGATGCAGGGCTCTTTTTTGAGTTATACATATTTACCAGTCTCTCAAGCTAAAACAAACCTATAGTTATATAAGCATGAAAAGGAAATATTCATAGATTTAAATAATTAAGATGTAATGAAAAATAATTGAATAATGACATGGTAAAAGTAATCTACCCACTGATGAACTAACCTTACATCTTCACTGACTTTCTTACTAAAACAGAGAAGGGATCTTTCTTTTGAGTTATACATATTTACCAGTCTCTCAAGCTACCACATGCCTATAGTGACAAAAGCATGAAAACGAAAGCATCATTATGCCATTCTAGTACATTTATGAGTATTTTAGACCTGTTTTCTATGCTTCAGTTTTCTCATTTCTAGATGGAAACAATACAATTAATCACATCTAACATAATACTTTTCTTTTTATTGAAAATTAAATAAACTCCTCTTCAGTCTCTTACCTTTAGAGGAGCTTGATCCCATGGTTTCCCAGAGTTGTTTACATTTGCATTTGGTTGATGGCTAAGGATTTGGAGCCCTGTATTATGTTTCTTTCAGTCATTTTGGATTCCTCAATTGACTGTTCTCTATTAAGTCCTGTACCATGCTTTCTAATATGGTTATTTAGAGTTATTTATTGTTGATGGTGTGTCATGTTATCAGCCAGACAGAGTTCATTAGATGAGATTCCCTGATCAGGAGATTATTCACTTATTCCATTTCTAAAATCAGTGGTGACTGTGTCCTTCATGGGTCAGTTCTGTAGCAAGCTCTCCGAAACAGATATGCGAAACAGCACAGTTATTTTAAATCGTGTAATCAATCTATTGTTGAAAATCTACGATTACATAATCAGTTATCACTGGATAATGCAGTGTCCTTCATTCTCTGGGCACCGCTTCTGGTACCGGTCTCCTGCTTTGTCATCACACAGCAGTCAAATGACGGATGTCACCATCATTACGTACTCAATCAAATAAGTTAATAATTGGATAGTCCTGCATACTTAACTTTCATATGATGGAACCAAACTCCAGTGATTGTCAAGAAAGTAGTACTTAGATAAGTAAATAATGCCACGTGATTAACTCCCAGGGAGAAAGGGCCAGACTCCAGTCATGAAGAACAACATCTTCATCGATTTAAATAATTAATATATAATGATAAATGATTGAATAATGACATGGTGGTGCATACTTAAATCACACATGGTGTAGTCAGACCGATCTCTTCCTGGAATAATGATGTATTTAAAAATTTAAAAAGATAATCAATTGGCATTTTACATTAACACTGACGAGGTGGCACCAAAGTCCTAAAGAAAGTGCCCTGCTTTGTTTTTGTGAGAAACTCAGTGAGGCTGTAAGGTTAGTTCACCGGTGGGATTACTCCTTTAAGCGTGTGGGAGGGGCACTAGAATGTGACAGAATGTTGGTTCATAAATGTTGCCTGGCAACCCTGTTGCATTCTCTATCCTGGTATCATGGGCCAAGGACCAGAGAGCAGCTTCGAGAAAGTGTTATCATGGGACATTACAGTCTCCCAAGGTAACTATCTCCTAAAACTTTTAATGACAACATTTGATTCGCCCAAACAAGTCATAGCCACACCTCTGGAGGTGTGCCTACAGCTTTTACTGGTTACCAAATTCAAGATTACCTAATCATCAGAGAACGTAGTCTGTGGAGAAACAGTTCAAAGTCTTCTGTTTATGAATTCTCTCTCTCCTAAGAAGTCACACTATGGAACAAAAGACAAATAAGACTCACAATTATTCATCAAAAGGTGAGTTTGCCATTGATGACTTCCTTCAGGAAGGTGATAATCCATTTGTTAGAGTAGACTTTGTGATTATTGGATTTCAGTCCATCTCTTTTGAGGCAGCCTCCCAACATTAAATATGTGATATCGTCTAAAAACCCTGCATACACAATGAAAGTTCAGCATGTAACCATGTTACTACTCTGCTCTGCTATTAAATATCTGATGAACCTGGGAGTTTCCCACAATCATGTGGGAGTCAACACAGAGTCAATTGTGTGGAGTGTGGCAGACCATTTCATCCTCTGATTATGTTGTTATTTGATTATTAAAATAGGACATTAGATAATCCATGATCAATGGGTTGTGGTGACACGATGTGGGAGGCAATTATTATAGACCTTCCTAATATCAATTATGTACTTAAAATATTTAAATTTATCATGACAGCATCGTTCATGAGCCTGGTTTGGAGCCACCTTAGGGAAGTGGATGATGTTACATGAACTCATTATTTGATTATTTAATTTTATAAAACAATGATCATATCGTCCATGACACCTGGAATCTGGTGCCACAGATCATCTAATTACATAATTAATGAATTTAAATTGGCAATCTGTGTTAATCCCCAAGATAATGTAAATATTTGTAGAGTTATGTAAACAACAATCCTCCATTCCATGAAGAGACCTGTAAAGCTTCCCCTTGTGGAGATAATGTGCAATATCTTCACATTGTATGAATCATTGACTCAATTGATGATGATACCATCCTTCATGACTGGAGTCTGGCCATGCTTCCCTGCCAGTAGAATGTTACATCCCCTATTTATTGTGACAGTTAGCTATTAGTGACTTATTTAATTCTTTTTTTTTTTTTTTTTTTTTTTTTTTTTTGGCTATTCTCTTCATTTATAGTTTCGAGCTAATGAGGTGGAGAAAGTCCAACAGAAACTGGGCAGTGACGTTTGCTTCTTTGTTAACGACAAAATCATTTAGCAATTTCCTGGCCTGCAAAAACATCCCAATAAATCTCCTCTGTATAGCATTAGGAAGAAGCGTGTGGAACTGGGTGGACTTCAGAAGGCAGCTCACCTTGAGGAGCCCTGCTGTTGTCCCTTATTGCTCAATGGAAAGTTCAGCCCAGTCACCGAGTAACAGGAGCCTGGGGTCGCGGCCATAAATCTCCGGAGATGTTTGCTCACATCCACAGCGCTCTGCAGCGAGTTTAACAAGGTCATTCTGACTGAGCTTCCTTTGAGTTGGAGGCTACAGCTAACTGTCAGGCCCGGAGCCAGGCTGTTAATCACCAAGAAAACCAGAGGGTGAGGGATGGAGAGACCATGAGATGGAGCCTTTTGGGACTGATCCCAATGTCAAAATGGAGCCTGTTGGAAATCCTGTGAAGAGGCTCGGCCCTTGGGGCTTCCTCAACTGCAGCCGAGGCGCCTATCCGCACCTGGAGTGTTAGCCTTGTTACTTAGTCTCCAGGGACTTCCCATTATTCATCAGATCAGATATAAACTTCTGGCTGCTGTCTTCAAGGTCTTACTGACTTCAAACATCTGAGCATATCTTTGTTTCTCTCTTGGATTTAGCTATGTTGGCTGTCTTGCGGCAACTGGTTTTCGCCATGGTAAAGCTTTGCCACTCCTTAATAGAATTTATAGAGTTTAGTTTCTTTGAATTTGTTGGGAAAATACCAAGGAACAAAACGACTAGCTTAGGCCTGAGGACTGATTGTTGAGTAGGACAGATGAGAATCTAGCTCAACTAGACAGCTGGCTACTCTGCTTGGAGAGGAGATTCTGCAGAATTTAGTAGGAATATTGTAGACCCTGGGACATATCTTCAGTTTATAAACATTTATTTATTATATCAATTATTCCTAACCACAATGTCATTCATGACAAAGGTGAATTATTATTGCTTTTTTTTTTTTTTTTTTTTTTTTTTTTTTTGAGGTGACACAGCCTGGACTTGGAGAGATTACATGACCTCAAGCCATACGTTTGGACCCAATTGTTGTGGTAAACCGTGTATGTGTGTCTCTATGATGAGATGGTTAGCAGTTTCTTGTATAAAGGTCCAGAGTATAAATAATTCAGGATTTGCAAGCCATATGTAAATGACAGATAGTACCATCACCAATTACGGTAAGGGTGCAAAAATCTGTCAGGGCCAATGTTAGGAAAGTTGTACTCTGAATGATCTATGCATCATCCAGAGTACGAAGGATGCTGGGTGATTGAGTCCTGAAGGTTGCACGGTGCCCTCTGAGAAGTACAAGGACTTCACCAAGGCCGGCATGGTGGTCTGACTGTTGACTACCTGTTCTTCCTCCACATCTTCACATCGGTTGTGATCTATCATGAGAAGAAGGATTGGCACTAGGAGGTCGGCACAATCATCGAGACCTGGTGAAAGGATGACGACTCAGAACACGGAAGAACATGTCTCTCTCACCTATGCTATTGATGCCCCTGCGGCAGCCATCTTTTCAGCTCTTATCAACATTGTGGCTACTACTGCTACGCCAGGATTGGGCCCATTATCTCATGTCCTGCCGCACCACAACAGACATTCAGCCGCTTGTGATGAGGTCAGGCCTACAGAATTCATCAGGCAAGACAGTATGATTATCTGACGAATAACTGATGGCATGTTAAAAATGCGTGAGGACAGAATACAGTTTCATACCTGGCAAGTCAGCCCAGGAATTGATGATACAAAAAAATGTCATCGCTTACATATTTAAAGATGTTATTATTAAATTCTTTCATTGTATAATCTGTGATCCCTGAAATTTGGTGCCACCTTGTGTGACTCAAGTGTGACAGACCATGTAACTATCTGATTATTTCATTATTCAAATCTGTCTTTTTCTACTCCAGGGAGAGTGGAGTCTGTATCCACCTTGTTGGTGTTAAATTGTATCTTGTGAATTCTTTCTTTCTTTTTTATTTCATTCTTTCTTTCTTCCTTTCTTTATTTAAATCAATGTTGATGTCATTTTGTTATCTCTCTAGGGGTGAATTATGAGAAACTATCTCTTTATTCATTCATTTTTTGTTCAAATCTATGATTAAGAACTCAATGTCTCTTCAGTATTGTGCAATCATTTAGGCTTCACGCATAAAACACCATCCACTTGTTTAATGATTATTCATTTAATTATGAAAATCTGTCATTATGTATTCAGTGATCACTGGAGTTTTGAGCCTCCTTTGGGGAGACCGTTGTACCAGACCATCACGTCATCTAATACTACACTTACGTCTTTAACTGTTAAACTAGGAATTTAAGTAAAAATTCATCTTTAATTTACGTATTTAAAATACAGGTAATGTTATGGACCATAACTTCCGTTTGGAGTCAGATTTTGGGAGTTGATGATGTAATATCATCTCATTACTTCATCATTTACCTATGTAAATAGATCTTTACATCAGCGATAGGTTTAGGACTACGGTGCCATCTCATCAGTGTTAATATAAAAGGCCCACTAATTAATTTTCAATTTAATTTTTTAAAAACATCACTATTCCAGTAAGAGATCAGTCTGACTACTCCATGTGGAATTTAAGTATGCACCACCATGTCATTTTTAATCATTTTTCATTATATATTAATTATTAAAATTGATGATGGTGTTGTTCTTCTTGACTGGAGTCGGGCCAAACCTCCATGGGAGTTAATCACGTGGCATTATTTAATTATCTAAGTACTACTTTCTTGACAATAACTGGCACCAGATTCCAGTTGTCTTGTATGATATAATCATTGTTTTATATAGTTAAATAATCGAACAATGAGTTCATGTAACATCATCCACTTGCCTAAGTGGCTCCAAACCATGCTCTTTAATGATGCTGTCATGATTAATTTAAATATTTTAACTACAAAATTGATATTTAGATGGTCCATATTAATTGTTTCCCACATCGAGGAATCCACTGTTCATGGATTATTTAATGTCCTATTTTAATAATCAAATAAAAGCATAATCAGATGATGAAATGGTCCGCCATACTCGACACAATTGACTCTAACTGACTCCCACATGATTGTGGGATACTCCCTGGATCATCCCTTATTTAATCGGAGAGCAGAGTCGTGAAATGTTTAAATTCTGAAATGTCATTGTGTATGCAGGGTTTTAAGAAGATTCTACATATTTCATGTTGGACGGCAGCCTCAAAAGAGATGGACTGCAATCCAATAATCCCTAAGTCTACTCTAACAAAAGGATTATCACCATCCTGAAGGAAGTTAACAATGACCAACTCACCTTTTGATGAATAATTGTGATTCTTATTATCTTTGTTTCCATAGTATTAATTCTTAGGAGAGAGAGAATTCATAAAAAGAAGAAATTTTATGTTCTCTGATAATTAGGTAGTCTAGAATTTGGTGAAAAGTAAAAGCTGTAGGCAAACTTCCAGAGATTTGGCTATGACTTGGTTAGGGGAATCAAATGCTGTCATTGAAAGATTTAGGAGATAGTTATCTTGGGAGACTGTAATGTCCCATGATAACACTGTCTCGAAGCTGTTCTCTGGTACTTGGCCCATGATAACAGAATAGAGAATGCAAGGGTTGCCAGGAAACATTTATGAATTAATATTCTGTCATATTCTAGTGCCCCTCCCACATGCTAAATGGAGCATACCTAAAAATGAAGTAACCTTACAGCATCACTGAATTTCTCACAAAAACATAGCAGGGCTCTTTCTTTTGGGTTCTACATATGTACCCGTCTCTCAAGCTACAACATGTCTATAGTGCCATAAGCATGAAAACGAAAGCATCATAATGCCCTTCAAGTACAATGATGAGTATTTTCAACCGTTTTTCTATGCTTCAATTTTCTAATTCCTAGAATGGATACAATGCAATTAATCGCCTCTACCATAAACCTGTTCTCTTTTTTGAAAATAAAATAATCCCTCTTCATTCTCTACCCTTTAGAGGAGCATGATCCCATGGTTTCTTGGCTATTTTTAGATTTGCATTGGTCCAGAACAGCCAGGGCCGGGGCCGGGGCCGGGGCCAGAGCCGGGTACAGAATTAAATTGATAATAAATTAAATTTATAATAAATTAAATTGATAATAAATTAGTAGGTATTTTATATTAACACTGACGAAGTGGCACCAAAATCCTAAACATATCGCTGATGTAAAGATCTCTTTATATAGCTAGATGATGAAGTAATGAGATGATGTTTCATCAACTCCCAAAATCTGACTCCAAAAGGGACTTATGGTTCATCACATTACTTGTATTTTAAATTAATTAATTAAGTGATGAATTATCATGTAATTTCCTAGCTTAACAGTTAAGGAAGTAAGTGTAGTATTCGATGATGAGATGGTCTGGCATAATTGACTCCCCTAAGGAGCTCAAAACTCCAGTGATCACTGAATACATAATGACAGATTTATATAATTAAATGAATAAACTTTAAACCAGTGAATGGTATTTTATGTGTGAAGCCAAAATGATTGCTCAATACTGAAGGGTCATTGAGTTCTTAATCATGGATATGAACAAAAAAATGAATGAATAAAGAGATAATTTCTCATAATTAACCCCTAGAGAGATAACAAATCGATATCAACATTGATTCAAAGAAAGAAATAAAGGAAGGAAGGAAGGAAGAAAGAAATCAAGAGAGACAATTTAAAACCAACAAGGTGGATCCAGACTCCACTCTTCCAGGAGTAGCAAAAGGCAGATTTGTATAATGAAATAATCAGATATTTAGATCGTCTGTCACACTTGAGTCACACAAGGTGACACCAAACTTCAGGTATCACAGATTATATAATGAAAGAATTTAATAATTACATCTTTAAATATGTAAGTCTTTGAGCTTTTTTTTTTGTATCTTCAAATCCTGGGCAGACTTGACAGATATGGAAATGTATGCTGCCATCAAGGATTTTTAAAATGCCATAAGTTAATCGTCAGATAATCATACTGTCTTGCATGATGAATTCTGTTGGCCTGACATCATCACCAGCACCTGAATCTCTGTTGTGGTGCTGCAGGATCTGAGATAATGGGCCCAATCCAGGCTTAGAAGTAGTAACCAAGACATTGTTATCAGCTGAAAAAAATGGCTGCAGCTGGGGCATAACCAGCATATCTTCGAGAGAGATGTTCTTCTGTGTTCTGGGTCGTCATCATTTTGCCAGGTCTCGGAGATGGTGTTGACCTCCTAGTGCCACTACTTCTACTCATGGTAGATCACACCCGATGTGAAGATGTGGCCAGGGCCAGGGCCAGGGCCAGGTGCAGGGCCAGGGCCAGGGACAGGTGCAGGGCCAGGGACAGGTGCAGGGCCAGGGCCAGGGCCAGGGCCAGGTGCAGGGCCAGCGCCAGGGCCAGTACAGGGCCAGGGCCAGGGTCAGGGCCATGGCCAGGGCAAGGGACAGGACCACGGCCAGGGCAAGGGACAGGGCCAGGTGCAGGGCCAGGGCCAGGTGCAGGGCAAGGGCCAGGTACAGGGCCAAGACCAGGGCCAGGGCCAGGTGCAGGGCCAGGGCTAGGGCCAGGGCCAGGGCCAGTGCCAGGTCCAGTGCCAGGGCCAGGGCCAGGTGCAGGTCCAGGGCCAGGTCCAGGGTCAGGGCCAGGGCCTGGTGCAGGGCCAGGGCCAGGACAAGATGCAGGGCCAGGGCCAGGTGCAGGGCCAGGTCCAGGGCCAGGTGCAGAGTCAGATGCAGGGCCAGGGCCAGGGCCAGGTGCAGGGCCAGGGCCATGTGCAGAGCCAGGTGCAGGGCCAGGCTCAGGGTCAGGTGCAGGGCCAGTGACTGGGCCATGGCCAGGTGCAAGGCCAGGGCCAGGGCCAGGTGCAGGGCCAGTGCCAGGTGCAGGGGAGGGCCAGGGGCAGGGCCAGGTGCAGGGCCAGGCCCAGGCCCAGGGCCAGGTACATGACCAGGGACAGGTGTAGGGTCAGGGCCAGGTGCAGTGCCAGGGCCAGTACAGGACCAGGGCCAGGTGCAGTGCCAGGGCCAGTACAGGTCCAGGGCCAAGTCCAGGGCCAGGGACAGGGCCAGGTGCAGGGCCAGGGCCAGGGTCAGGGCCAGATGCAGGGACAGGACCAGGGCCAGGGCCAGTACAGGGCCAGGGTCAGGGCCACGGCCAGGGCCAGGTGCAGGGACAGGGCCAGGTGCAGGGCAAGGGCCAGGTGCAGGGCCAAGACCAGGGCCAGGGCCAGGTGCAGGTCCAGGGCCAGGTGCAGTGCCAGGTGCAGTGCCAGGTCCAGGGCCAGGTGCAGGGCCAGGGCCAGGACCAGGTACATGGCCATTGCCAGGTCCAGGTCCAGGGCCAGAGACAGGTGCAGTGCCAGGGCCAGGTGCAGGGCCAGGTGCAGGGCCAGGGCCAGGGTCAGGGCCTGGGCCAGGTGCAGATTAATCTATCACAACTATTATTCTCTCTTCCTAGTTAGATATATTAGGTACTAGACTTACGTTTTCCAGCTTAGGACAACTCTATTGTAAACTCCATTATGCCCTCACCCTAGGACTAGATATGTAGGTCATTTTGTTCTCGATTTTCCTTTTCTTGGAGCACACTTGTTATTCAGTTTTGTATACAGTTTTGTATTAAGCCTAAATCTTTTCTTTACACTAAAATGGGAATTGTAGTGAGATAGTCCTTCTGTGGCACTGACCACGCCCACTGGGGGGTGGATCCATGGGCGGAAGTGACCTGTGGAAGGAGGTCGGAGGGGGCCAGGAAGGTGCTCTCTTTCTGGTGTGACTCGGACAGGAGAGGATCGGGTTGAATTTCCTGGTGTTCATCTGTCTAGGTTGTAAGTTATTTCTCCCTGAATAAACATCTATTCGGCCTATTTGTTTATCCTGATCCTTATTTACCGCAATACAACCCTATACAGATGATCCCTCTGAGAAATCCCTTCATGTCCAGGACCTTATCTGAGGTACCCCAGAAAGCGCAGGATTGGACCTCTGTTCTGCCACCTGTGTAATATAAACGCCACAAATGGACACTCAAGCCTTGAGAACAGGTATCTTTGGGCCACTTCCCCCAGGAATAATAGGGTTATTTTTAGGACGCAGTAGTGCCTTGTTGAAAGGAATTAGAGTTATTCCAGGAATAGTAGATTCAGACTTTCAAGGAGAAATAAAAATCATGTTTAGGCCAGAAATGGGGGTATTAATGATACCACAGGGTGCTCAGATAGTGCAATTGGTTCTTCACCCTATGTTCAAAACCAACAATCCCTTTTTAAAGGACATCAGGGAATCTGCTGGTTTTGGGTCCACAGGCCCCATGGGTGCCTTTTGGGTTTCAACTCTTGAACAGCGCCCCCATGCTCACCATTACCATACAAGGTAGATGATTTTCTGGACTTGGGGACACAGGGACGGACTCCTCAGTAATAGCAAAAACATTGGCCACAAGCATGGCCTCTTCAGCCAGCCTCCACTCATTTACAAGGAGTGGGAAATGCTATACTCCAGAAAGTAGTACTCAGTTTCTTAAATGGTCAGTTGATGAAGGACATACAGGAATTTTTCAGCCTTTTGTATTAAGTCATATACCTGTTAATCTTTGGGGGAGAGATGTGCTTCAGGCCACAGGAGCAGTCCTTACTACTGAGCCTGTTAAAAATATGCTGGCTGACCAAGGTTATGTACAAGGAAAAAGACTGGGTAAATTCCTACAAGATGACCCTCAGTCTGTTGCATCGAAAATTTAATTATCAAAAGAGCCGGAGATCGCTCTGGGCTGGGAAATTTTCCCTAGGGGCTATTGCTATGCAGCCTGGTCCCATTTCTATTATCTGGAAAACTGATAACCCACTGTGGGTGGAGCAATGGCCCTTATCTATTGAGAAGTTACAGGCTGCACATCAACTTGTAAAGGAACAAATAGAGGCAGGACATATTGTTCCTTCCACTTCCCCATGGAATACCCCAATCTTTGTTATGAAGAAAAAATCTGGAAAATGGAGACTCCTACAAGATAATCCGAGCTGTTAATGATTGTATGCAAATTATGGGAGCAACACAACCTGGCTTGCCTTACCCTGTGGGTATTCCTCAAGGCTATCATTATTAGTTATAGACCTAAAAGATTGCTTTTTTAGCATTCCTTTACATCCTCAGGATAGTGAGCGATTTGCATTTAGCATTCCTTCTATTAACTTTAAAGAGCCCTATAAAAGATATCAATGGGTGGTCTTGCCTCAAGGAATGGCCAATAGTCCCACTATTTGTCAAATTTATGTATCATTGGCCATTGCCCCCATTAGAGAGAAATTTCAATCCCTATATATTATACATATGATATTCTTTTAGCCGGCCTTGATTCTAAGGAAATGAATGAGGCTTTTGGGGAATTGCAACATAATCTTCAATTAGCGGGTTTAAGATTAGCCCCAGAAAAGGGGCAAAAAGAATTTCCCTATCAATACCTGTGTCATCATTTGTTATTTTCTGGTATCCGTCCTCAAAAAATTACTTTAAGGCTGGATAATCTGACCACCCTTTATGATTTTCAAAAATTATTGGAAGACATAAATTGGATTCGATCTAGTTTGGCCCTACACACTGGGCAGCTTAGACCATTATTTGATATTTTACAAGGAGATTCTGATCCCACTTCTTCATGCACCTTAACGCCTGCTGTGGGAGAATGTATACAGCTTATGCAAAAATGTCTCCAGTCTTCATATTTAAATTATATTGACTATTTTCAGAACTTGATGTTATTAGTCTTTGCTTCATCGTATTCCCCTACTGCGGTATTTTGGCAAACTGGTCCTATATTATGGGTGCATGAACATGCATGCCCAAGAAAGACTGTTAGATCTTATCCTCAGGCAATGCTTTCTATTATTCAAACGGCATACAAAATTAGTATTCAAGTTTTTGGCAAGATGCCAGATGTAATTGTTGCTCCCTATACTCAACAACAGATACAATGGTTTCAACAGTTTAATGAGGAGTGGGCACATTTCTTGTGTTCCACACCCTGCTGCTTTGATAGTCATTTTCCTTCCAGTAAGTTAGCTCATTGTTTTAAAAATCACCCTGTGTGTTTCCCCAAGTTTATTTCCCAAAATCCTCTGAAGGGGGCCCGTAATGTATTTACAGATGGATGGCTCTTCAAATGGTTGTGCAGTAGTTGTTTCTTTTCCCATTATCAAACGCTCTATACTTAAAGTGAACTAGCTGCAATACAATTAGCCCTTCAACATTTTTCTGATGAGCCATTTAACTTATACACGGATAGTAAATATGTATATCATATATTGGCTCCCTTAGAAACTGCTGCTTATATATCTCCAGTGTCTCATGTACAAGAACATTTACTAGCCATACAAAGCCTACTATGGAGGCTCTCTCATCCAATTTTTGTAGGATATCTCCGAGCGCATTATGGTTTGCCTAGCCCTTTAAGTGAAGAAAATGCCATTGTTGATTTTAATACTAAAAGAGGTAGTACTATCATAATGATGAGAGAATCTGGTTATGAAGCAGCCTGCAAAGCTCATACAACCTTCCACCTTAATACAGGGTCACTTAAATTCCGTTTTAAAATTACTAGAAACGAAGCTATTGATATAGTTAAGAATTGGCCCCTATGTGCAGAGTTCTTACCTGTTCCACACCTTGGAGTTAACCCCTGTGGTGTCACACCTAATGATATCTATCAGATGGATGTTACTCATGTTCCTTCCTTTGGTCGACTACAATTTGTTCAAGTATCTGTGGATACCCATTCTCATCTCATATTTTCCTGTGTTCATACTGGAGAAAGGCTTAAGGATGTTAAGAGCCATTTTTTACAAGCCTATGCTTATATGGGAATGCCCAGACAATTAAAACCTGATAATGGCCCTGCTTATACAAGTCAGGGTTTTAACGCTTTTTGCAAAAAAAAAAAAAAAAAAAAAAAAAAATTATCTCACGTAAGATGGATATCCCTTATAATCCTCAGGGTCAGGCCATGGTGGAACATGCACATTTCACAATTAAAGCCTATCTTCATAAAACAAAATAGGGGGAGTTTACAGGATCTCCTCATAATCACCTTTCTCTTGTCATTTATATTTTAAATTTTTTATCTATCGATCTGTGGCCAACAGGCATTGGGGCCCTGGGTCATCTGACTATGGCTCAGTTATGTGTAAGAGTGTCACTACTGCAAAATGGGGAGGCCCTGACCCAGTTCTAGTATGGTCTCGAAGGTCAGTTTGTGTGTTTCCACAAGACGCAGATAACCCTGTTTGGGTGCCTGAGTGGCTGATTCGCCATGTGCAGAGGGATGGTGATTTAACAGCCAGAAAGAAGGTCTGATGGTTCTTCAAGAATCTACCTATCCTGATGCCAGTGGGTCTGAATAGCCATATGTGGCCTTTTTCCCAGACCATTAATTATAGTTTGGATCAAGTGGCTATAAATTTATACTTTTATACAAAGGACAAGAATTTCAATTTCATCTCAGGTACTGTATTCTGGTTCCATTCTTATTGTTGTAAACAATGCTAATAATTTTGGAGGAAGTTTCAATTGTTCTCAGCTGGTCTGCCAAGTGTGACAGCTGTTGCGGGGACGTACCCAGGTGTGCAGCACAGAGGATAGGAGATTCCGGGATCATGGCTGCCAATGCTGCCTTTACCACTGAAGCAACAGTTTCTACCATAGCCCTCTCCCAATCTGTAAATACTGCAAGACAGTGGATCAACTATCAGGTGATTTGGCTTAAGTCTTAGCCACCCAAATCACACTTTATTATCTAGTACAAATTGGCATTTTTAAAATAATTTACAAACTAACCTCCTATAGGAACACTTGAATTTTTGTGAGAAGCTCATATGGCTTCTTGTTCTGTCTTTCACACATATCTGTGTTAATTCATCATTTTTCTCCAGAAATCCTGGAGTGATCAGTTTTTAAGTTATACACATGCTTTAGCCATGCAGATCATTAACATCTATGAAACCTGAGTGCCACTTGCTAATGCAGAAAGCTTTTTACAAGGACTTCAACTTGTGGGCAGATCATTGGGGTTTGTAGGCCTTGCACTTTGTGCTATTTTGCCACAGCACTAAAGAGGCCCGGGCCAACTTTCTAAGAAGACAGATACTGTCTTTGACTCAAGAGAAAAGGCCTCTGCCCACATGTGGCTGAACAAACTATTCACCAGTGAAGGGTAACGCAGAGGGGGCAAATGTCTAACCTAAGACATGTAGGTTACGGGCCTGGGTGACCTCTCCAATGATGGGTAAGGAATTATGCTGATGTTCTCTATCACCTAAGGCAGGTTGTTAGTTTATATTATGAGAAAGGGGGACCTGTAGGGCCCTGCATGGACCCCTGAGGCACCTTGAGCTAGCCTGAAGCAATTGGCGGGAACCCCTTGCCCCGAGGCTTTTGTTGGTAGTCTTCCCGTTTTGATGACACACACCTGGTGACAACACACACCTGGTAGGGAGGAGCTAAACTTCCTATAATTTTTCTACTGTGCTGTGAGTCAGTATTTAAGCCCATTCTTTCCCCACTATTATTGTTGTTGTTGTTCGTCTCCACCGTTATTGTTTCGCGGGTTCTTTCCCTTCTTTTTACTTTTATTTTTTCCTCCTTCATGTTTTCTCCCTGCACGCCCTGCCCATGCCTGTGTCCCCCCTCACATACATGACCTGGCCCAAGTCAAAGAACAGAAAATAACAACAAACAACTAAAAATAAACATGCATATCATACATGTAACATAGGTGGAGCAAGTGCAAATATGTAACCCACATATATAACCCAACCGCCAATGTATCGACCACGTATTTATTTCCCCTCCAACCCCAACCACACCCTGGTAAAGCAAATATAAACATGCTATCCATTTGAATTCATGTGTTTACTGCATATCCTCATGTTAATTACATGAACCCGTATGTAAACTCTGAGGGCTCCTATGTTTGCTGCAGCGGCTCAGATGTTGCCCACATGACTTTGCAAGTTACTTACATGCTAAGTATGTGACACCAATGCAAACTACCCATTTATACATGCTAGCTACATGGGATCTCACAGTAAGTACATGAAGCAATAATGTAAGTACATCATCATGTATGGTAAAGACATGAATACCATGTTGTGCACATGGGCTCACATGTTAACTAAAAGGGATCACATGTCAAATACACAGGCTCACATGTTAACTACATGGGATCACATGCCATGTACATAGGTTCCAATGCACCCTGCATTGGCTCACATGGAAACACCATGACTCCATACGTGAACTGCATGTAATGGAGGCGGCGCCAGCCGGGATGTCATGTGTACACGCGACATACATAAGTGTTGTGGAGCTGGCGCATTAGGATCACAGAAGCCACAGGCATGACATGCTTGTAAAACAAATGACAAGCATGTAAATCACAGGGACTTCATTTATTCAGCTACATGCATGTGTGCACACATGCCTGTTCACCAGAAGCGGCCCTCGCGGCGCAGGAAGCTTATGGCGTCGCAGAAGCCATCATGGTACAGAGGCTCCAGGCTTCCACGGGACGGCGGGAAGAGTGCTCGGGCCAGGCGGGCAAAATTGGTGGTGGAGATCTAGGCGGGGCCGGAAATGAGTGTGGGTGGAGACGGAAGTGTGTGTGGGCTGGGCTAGAAGTGAGGTTGGTGTGAGCATGCTGTGACAGGAGTGGCCACGGAAGCCCCACACGGCTCACCTCCACATCCTGTCCAGTCACGTGCACGCACAAGCCAAGACCTTGGCCATGGTCGCGGGGCGAGATGTCATGGCATCCACAGAATGGGGATACGGTGAGGGTGCTACCACCAGGGGGCAGGGGGAGGCTGCACGAGAGGGCGCCATCTGCCCAGGCCTGGGGAGATGGGGGGCCGGGAGACAAGTGAGGAATCGCGACAATATACACGCGTGTTCGGGGTCACACACGTGTGACCACACCCACCCACCCCACCCCTTACCGCCCCGCCCACCTGACCCTGGAACTCCATGGGCTTCAGCCCTGAGTAGATGGGGATGAAGCAGCTGGCGAGAAGGACCTGTACATGAGGGGAAACATAGGACAGGCATGAGGGTAAACGTGGGACACACATGAGCAAAACGATACACGTATGTGCAAACATGCGACACTCATGTGCAAACACAGATGAAACATACATGTAGGAAACACGGAACATGACACATTCTTACACTTGCGGCCCCGCCCCCTCACCTGTACGAGGTCCTCACGGGTCGGGAACTGGAACACAAGGCGGTTCTGTAATGTGTTCACCACAGTCAAGGACACATAGAGCCAGCCCTGCACCAGGACATGAGCATGGGCTGGCAAGATCCAGTCCAGGCCATCCCTGATGGTGCGGGGGAGGGGGGACACATGTGACCTGTGACCCCTGACATGGGATCCACATGCGTGACCCGTGACATGTAACATGTACCATGTGATGTGTGCCCAACATCACCTCCCTTATACCCCCCCCCATGCACCTCAGCCGCTCCATGAGGTAGAAGCTGGGTGTGGCCGTGCCCAGTGGTTGCTGCCTGGCATCCTCGGCCAGGCTGTGTGCGAAAGCCTGTGCAGGCCTGTGGGAAGGGTGGGAACCACACACGTGACCCCCGACATGTAACATGTCACATATTGCCCCGCCCACACACACCTCCAGCTGCTCAGGGGAAGTCAGCAGCACTGCTGCATCCAGGGCCCCCCCTGATGCCCCTGCATAGCCCCTGACATCACCCAGCAGCCCCGCCCCATGTGCCTACAGCCCGGCAGCCACGCCCAGGTGGTAAATGCCCAGGAAGCCACAGGCCCTGAAAGACAGGTGCAAGGGCGGGGTCATCCGGGGCGGGGCGGAGCCTATGGGGCCTGTGGGCGGAGTTTCCGGGGGAAGGATGGGGTCACGTGAGGAAAGGAAGCCATGCCCCCTCAAAAAAGAATGACAGAAATGGCACCTCTGTCTTCACTGCTGCTCTCCGGGACTACGTTTCCCAGGAGGCTGCGCAGTGGACCTTGTTCCCTGTGACGTCACTGGCCGGCAATATCCCCTCAGCTTCCCACACTGTGGAATTTTCCCAGCAGTCTCGGAGCCCCGCCCATCTCAGGGTGGAAGGGGACTATGATTTCCAGCATCCTTTGCTACGCCTACAGTGGTCACTGTTTGTGTCCTCACTGGTGCGCCAGCACCCTTCAGTGTACTATCAAGATGGCGGCTTCTCTGTATGAAGCCTCTGTTCCTAAGGCCACTGCCAGGGACTATAACTCCCTGCATGCACTGCAGGGGCCGGGCTGGGCGGTCGCTCTGTGTGTGATGGCACAGGGCGGCGCCTTCTCCCTCAGCGTCTACAGCAATGGCGTCATTGCATTCTTTCTCACAGATTTGAGGAAGAAAAAGAATGAATAAAGAGATAATTTCTCATAATTCATCCATAGAGAGATAACAAAATGATATCAACATTGATATCAAGAAATAAATAAATAATGAAATCACAAGAGACAGTTTAACACCAACATAGTGGATGCAGACTCCCCTCTTCCTGGAGTAGAAAAAGACAGATTTGAATAATGAAATAATCAGATAGTTAGGTCGTCTGTCACACTTGAGTCAAACAAGGTGGCACCAAACTTCAGGGTTCCCAGATTATATAATGAAACAATTTAATAATTACATCTTTAAATATGTAAGTCATTGACCTTTTTTGTATCATCAATTCATGGGCAGACTTGCCAGATATAGAAAAGCATGCTGTCATCATGCATTTTAAAAATTCCATAGGTTAATCATCAGATCATCATACTGTCTTGCCTGAAGAATTCTGCTGGCCTGCCATCATGACCAGCACCCGAATCTCTGTTGTGGTGCAGCAGGAACTGAGATAATGGGCCCAATCCTGGTGTAGCAGTAGTAGCCAAAATGTTGATATCAGCTGAAATGATGGCGGCAGCAGGGGCAACACCAGCAGAGCAGAAAGAGAGATGTTCTTCAGTGTTCTGGGTCATCATCCTTTTGTCAGGTCTCGGTGATGGTGCCGACCTCCTTGTGCCACAACTTCTTCTCATCGGAGGTCACAACTGATGTGAAGCTGTGGAGGACGAGCAGGTAGTCAACACCCAGACCACCATGCTGGCCTTGGTGAAGTCCTTTTACTTCTCAGAGGGCACCACGCAGTCTTCTGGACTCTTATCACCCAACATCCCTAGTACTCTGTGAGATGCATAGATCATTCAGAAAATGCTCTACTCGTGTCTACAACTTTCCTAACCTTGTCCCTGACAGATATTTGCACCCTTATCATAATCAGTGATGGCACTTTCTGTCGTTTACATAATTTAAAGAAATAAATAAATAAGTCAGTAATAGCTAACTGTCACAATAAAGAGGTTATGTAGCATTTAACTGGAAGGGAAGCATGGCCAGACTCCGCTCATGAAGGAGGTCATCATCACCATTTAAACAATGAAACATCTCAGAGTTGAGTCATAAAATTCAACATCATGCACACCTGAGAAATTACTGTAGATCAGAAATTACATTTGTTCCCAGAAACTCAACTTTCTGAATCACACCATTGTTGTGGATGGTAGGTAAATGGTAATAGCACTCTGATCACGTATTGCTGAATGAAGATCCCCATCACCTCTTTTTAAAAGTTTCTAAGCTTTGTGTAAATCATGTAAGAAAACCTGAATTTTGAATGAGATGTTCATAAATTCCAGAAGCCAAACTTACAGTTTATCAGTGAATGTCCCCACAAAACACAAAAGCAACCCTGTGGTACACAAAGGTGTGACCTGGTCTCAACTTTTCCATCTGGCAGAAAAAATTTTCTGTATACGAAAACTAGAACTTTAGGGCACACCAGGCTTTAATGTTCACTGTGACCTATTTGTGACCCCTTCAGCAGCTTATAAAAGACATTTTCAATTGGATGAGGATGGGGCTGGTTACTCTTTAAAAATTAGGGGTGTCTCCTTTATCATGTTTTGGAGATAACTGTCTGCACAAGACTGGAGATCAAATGTGTATTTTAGTATCCTAATCTGTAACAGACCTGGTTACTGTACTACTCATCTTTGGGTTATTTTTTAGGCATCACTCCCTCAGCTAAATTCTATTTTGTGTTACTCAGTATCCTGTAAGAATTGGTAAATATTTTGTAACAACAATTCTAATTTTTCTCATCATAGCTTATTGGTGGAGGATTATCCAACACAAGAATGTCATTTATGTATGACTTTAGTGGCCCATGCCTTTAATCCCAGCACTACAAAGGCATAGGAAGGCATATCTCTATGAGCTTGGGGCTAACCTGCTCTACAGAGCAAGTCCCAGGTCAATTTCCTAACCTTTACAAAGAAACACTTTATTTGAAACAAAAAAATCAATAAACCCAGGAACAAAAATATATAAATTAAATAAATATAAAAAAATAAATTAAATTATTGCCATTTCCAGGATATACCAAATTGACTCCAAATGGGGAATATCCCTTAGCCTACAGCCATGAGAGAAGGCCCTACCACAAAGGGAAGATTGTTATGATACCTCTTGGTAGGCTGATCTTCCTAGGGAGTGGATAGGGGATGTGATGGGGGAGAGGGGCCTGTGGGGGGTATGAGAGGATGGGAGGGAGAGGGAGCTGAGATCTATAAGAAAATAAGATGTTCTTATTAAGATTTTTAAAGTAAAATATAAATAAATATAAATATATAAAGAAATAAAAAGAATGCCATCTACAGTATGTATAAAATTAACTCCTAATTCATCTTATACTGAAATGTTAGATGTGAAGTTAAGAACATCTTGAATGCACTGGGCAAACTGTGCCCCTCCATGTACTGATACTTCCCTTCCATATTCAGGAAAAGCATGTTGGTGTTGACTACAAAAATGTTTAAACACAAAGCTCCCTTATTGAAATGCATTCCTCTTATTAAGCCCCAAATTAAAGTAATCACATTCTGCACCCTGATCTGCATAACTTCTAGGACTACATGGTATCTCATGGAAATTTGAATGAGTCATTAGGTTTCCAACCAGTCTCAGGGAGTCCCTGCTTCACAGTCTCTGCCTCTAAATACCATGCTCTTCATCTTAGGATAGCATTCCCTTGCTTACCATTCTATGTCTTCCTTGCTCTTCCATGCCCTCACAGTTCCTACAGCAGCACTCACAGCAGAGCAACCAATCCAATGGTGCCTGCTGTGCTATAAAATCAAACCTGCAGCATGGCTCCAAAAATTTCCTGTAAAACCTTAGATTGGCCTGTGGGCTCAGATTCCCTGATTGGCTAGTGATTCTTGGTTGACAAGAGTAATTCCTCAATGGTTAGAGTGTTCTTAAAGCCAAAGCAGAAACATGCATTTTTTTCTTTTTTATTTTTTTATTTATTCATTTATTTATTTATTTATTTATTTTGGTTTTTCAAGACAGGGTTTGGCTGTGTAGTAATTCCTGTCTTGGAACAAACTTTATAAACCAGGCTGGATAATTCAAAATCTTAATTATTATTATTATGATGAGGAGGACTGAGCATGATTATGATTACAACTGTAACTACTACTACTCTTGTCATTTTGTAGTAGATTTTTCTCATTAATTAATTTTATTTTCTTTATTGATTTTCCAACACATATTTACAATACTGGCTGTCCTGGAACTCTATCTGCAGTTCAGGCAGCCCAAAATATTAAAAAAATTAAAGAGACTTTAGGAAATAAAAGGTGTTTGTTCTATGGCTTCTTGCTCAGATCAGAAGAACGGTGGATCAATTGGAAATTACATTGTACATATAGACCCCAGAGTTTAGAACAGGTAGAAACAATGAATAGAACCATTAAGGTGGCTTTATTCAATTTAATGCTTGAAACTGGCTCTACAAACTGAGTACAACTCCTGACACTAGCCAGGGCCAGGGCCAGGGCCTGGGCCAAGGCCTGGGCCAGAGCCTGGGCCAGATCAGCCAGGGCTAAGTCCAGATCATCCAGGGCTAAGTCCAGAACGGCCAGGGCCAGAAATCCAAGGGCAAAGGCAACAAAGGCTAGGGCCAGAACGGCAAGGGCCAGGGCCAGAAATTTCTATACAAGAACCCAGGACCTGAAAGACCAGGGTCAGGGCAAGAAAAGCCAGAGCAAGAAAGGCCAGTGCTAGAATGGCAAGGGCAAGGGCCAGAATGGCCATGGCTTGTACGACCAGGGCCAGGGCCAGTACGGCAAGAGCCAGAACGACCTGGGTAAGGGTCAGAACGGCCAGGGTGAGGAACATGGCCAGGGCCAGTGCCAGGGCCAAGGACAGAACAGCCAGGGCCAGGGCCAGGGCAAGGGCCAGGGCCAGAACAGCCAGGGCCAGGGCCAGATCGACCAGGGCCAGAACGACCAGGGTAATGGTCAGAACGGCCAGAGCCAGGGCCAATATCAGGGACAGGTCCAGTGCCAGGGACAGGGAAAGAACAGCAAGGGACAGGGCCAGTGACAGGGCAAAAGCCAGGGCCAGGTTCAGGGCCAGGGACAGAATGGCCAGGGACAGAACCAGGGTGAGAAAGGCCAGGGCCAGAATGGCCAGGGCCATAAATGCCAAGGACAGATCGTTCAAGGCCAGGGCCAGAATGGCCAGGGACAGAACATAAATAGATCTTTACATCAGCGATAGGTTTAGGACTTTGGTGCCATCTCATCAGGGTTAATATAAAATGCCCACTAGTTAATTATCAATTTAATTTTCTAAATTCCTCATTATTCCAGGAAGAAATCAGTGTGACTACTCCATGTGAGATTTAAGTATGCACCACCATGACATTATTCAATCATTTTTCATTATATATTCATTATTTAAATCGATGAAGGTGTTGTCCTTCTAGACTGGAGTAGGGCCATTCTCCATGGGAGTTAATCACGTGGCATTATTTAATTAGCTAAGTACTACTTCCTTGGCAATCACTGGAGTTGGGTTCCATCTTATGAAAGTTAAGTATGGAGGACTATCCAATTATTAACTCATTTGATTGTGTAAGTAATGATGGTGCCATCCGTCATTTGGCTTCTGTGGGATTGATACAGCAGGAGATCGGTACCAGAAGCAGTGCCCACAGAATGGGGGACACTGCCTTATACAGTGATTACTGGTTATGTAATAGTAGATTTTTAACAATTGAATGATTACACGATCAAAAAAAAAACTGTACTGTTTCACATCAACGGATTCTGAGACGTTGCAACAGAACTGACCCATGAAGGACACAGTGACCGCCGATTTTAAAAATGGAATAACTGAATAATCTCCTGATCAGGTAATCTCATCTAATGAACTCTGTCGGGCTGATTACATGACACACCACCAACAATAAATCACTCTAAATAACCATATTAGAAAGCAGGATACAGGACTGCATAGAGAACAGTCAATTGAGGAATCCAAAATGACTGAAAGAAACATAAGACACTGCTCAAAATCCTTAAATATCAGCCTAATGCAAATCTACACAACTCTGAGAAACCATGGGGCCAAGCTCCTCTAATGGTAAGAGGATGAAGAGGAATTTATTTTATTTTCAAGAAAGGGAAAAGGATTATGGTAGAGGCGATTAACTGTATTGTTTCCATTCTAGAAATTAGCAAATTGAAGCATAGAAAACAGGTTTAAAATTCTCATCATTGTACTTGAATGGCACAATGATTCTTTCGATTTCATGCTTATGTCACTACAGGCATGTTGTAGCTTGAGAGACGGGTAAATATGTAGAACTCAAAAGAAAGAGCCCTGCTTTGTTTTTGTGAGAAACTCAGTGAGGCTGTAGGGTAAGTTCACCGGTGGGTATACTCCTTTTAGCCTGTGGGAGGGGCACTAGAATGTGACAGAATGTTGGTTCATAAATGTTGCCTGGGAATTCTCCTTGCATTCTGTATCCTGGTATCGTGGGCTAAGGACGAGAGAGCAGCTTCGAGAAAGTGTTATCATGGGACATTACAGTCTGCCAAGATAACTATCTCCTAAACCTCTTCATGACAGCATTTGATTCGCCTAACCAAGTCAGAGCCACACCTCTGGAAGTGTGCCTACAGCTTTTCCTGGTTACCAAATTCAAGATTACCTAATCATCAGAAAACTTAGTCTGTGAAGAAACCGTTCAAAGTCTTTGTTTATGAATACTCTCTCTCCTAAGAAGTCACACTATGGAACAAAAGATAAATAAGACTCACAATTATTCATCAAAAGGTGAGTTTGCAATTGATGACTTCCTTCAGGAAGGTGATAATCCATTTGTTAGAGATGACTTTGTGATTATTGGATTTCAGTCCATCTCTTTTGAGGCAGCCACCTAACATTAAATATGTGATATCTTTTAAAAAGCCTGCATCCACAATGACAGTTCAGCATTTAAACATGTTATTAGTCCACTCTGTGATTAAATAACTGATGAACCTGGGAGTTTCTCACAATCATGTGGGAGTCAATGGAGAGTAAATTGTGTGGAGTATGGCAGACCATTTCATCCTCTGATTATGTTGTTATTTGATTATCAAAATAGGACATTAGATAATCCATGATCAGTGGATTCCACAATGTCGGAAACAATTATTGTGGACAATCTAAATATCTATTTTGATGATTAAGGATTTTGAGCAGTGTCTTCTGTTTCTATCAGTCATTTTGGATTCCTCAATTGCCTGTTCTGTATTAAGTCCTGTACCCTGCTTTCTAATATGGTTATTTAGAGACATTTATTGTTGGTGGTGTGTCATGTTAACAGCCCGACAGAGTTCATTAGATGAGATTCCATGATCAGGAGATTATTCAGTTATTCCATTTTTAAAATCGGTGGTCACTGTGTCCTTCATGGGTCAATCTTTTGCAACCTCTCAGAAACTGATGATGCGAAACAGTACATTTTTTTTTTTTAATCGTTTAATCATTCGATTGTTAAAAATGTACTATTGCAAAATAAATAATCACTGTATAAGGAAGTGTCTCCCATTCTCTGGCCACTGCTTCTGGTACCGATCTCATGCTGTGTCAATGCCACAGCAGCCAAATGACGGATGACACCATCATTACTTACGTAATCAAATAAGTTAATAATTGGATAGTCCTCCATATATAACTTTCAAAAGATGGTACCAAACTCCAGTGTTTGTCATGGAAGTAGTACTTAGATAATTAAATAATTCCATGTGATTAAGTCCCGTGGAGGTTTGGCCCGACTCCAGTCAAGAAGAACAACATCTTCATCGATATTAATAATTAATATATAATCAAAAATGATTGAAAAATGACATGGTGGTGCATACTTAAATCCCACATGGAGTAGTCAGACTGATCTCTTACTGGAATAATGATGAAGTTGTCCATCCACATTTCCTGTCTACTCTAGTATTGTTAATTTCCTTCTTAGGTCTTGATGAGGTTGAAGATTAAACTATCACAACTATTATTCTCTCTTCCTAGTTAGATATATTAGGTACTAGATTTATGTTTTCCAGCGTAGGACAACTCTATTGTAAACTCCATTATGCCCTCACCCTAGGACTAGATATGTAGGTCATTTTGTTCTCGATTTTCCTTTTCTTAGAACACACTTGTTATTCACTGTTTTGTATATAGTTTTGTATTAAGCCAATGGAATTTTGTAGACAAATGGAATCGAATTGAAAATCCTGATATTAATCCACGCACCTATGAACACCTGATTTTCGACAAATCAGCTAAAATTATACAATGGGGCAAAGACAGCATCTTCAAAAAATGGTGCTGGCACAATTGGATGAGGATGTGTAGAAGACTGCAGATAGACCCATGTCTGTCGCCATTTGTCCAAATGGATCAAAGACCTCAACATCAATCCAGCCACATTGAACCTCTTAGAAGAGAAAGTAGAAGGTACCTGTGTTTTAAATACGTAAATTAAATGATGAATTATTACTTAATTTCCTAGTTTAACAGTTAAAGACGTAAGTGTAAGTATTAGATGACGTGATGGTCTGGTACAACGGTCTCCCCTAAGGAGGCTCAAAACTCCAGTGATCACTGAATACATAATGACAGATTTTCATAGTTAAATGAATAAACATTAAACAAGTGGATGATGTTTTATGCGTGAAGCCTAAAGGACTGCTCAATACTGAAGAGTCATTGAGTTCTTAATCATAGATTTGAACAAAAAAATGAATGAATAGAGATAGTTTCTCATAATTCACCCCTACAGAGATAACAAAATGATATCAACATAGATTTAAATGAAGGAAGGAAGAAAGAAAGAAAGGATGGAAGGAAGGAAGGAAAGAAGGAAGGAAGGCAGGATGGAAGGAAAGAAGACAGAAAGAAAGAAAGAAAGAAAGAGAGAGAGAGGAAGAAAGAAAGAAAGAAAGAATTCACAAGATACAATTTAACACCAACAAGGTGGATCCAGACTCCACTCTTCCTGGAGTAGAAGAAGACAGATTTGAATAATGAAATAATCTCTCACACTTGAGTCACACAAGGTGGGGCCAAACTTCAGGGATCACAGATTATATAATGAAAGAATTCAATAATTACATCTTTAAATAAGTAAGCCATTGACCTTTTTTTGTATCATCAATTCCTGGGCAGACTTGCCAGGTATGAAACTGTATGCTGTCATCACGCATTTTTAACATGCCATCAGTTAATCTTCAGATAATCATACTGTCATTCCTGATGAATTCTGTTGGCCTGACTTCATCACAAGCGCCTGAATGTCTGCTGTGGTGCGGCAGGACTTGAGATAGTGGGCCCAATCCTGGCATAGCAGTAGTAGCCACAATGTTGATAACAGCTGAATAGATGGATGCAGCAGGGGCATCAATAGCATAGCTGAGAGAGAGATGTTCTTCCGTGTTCTGCGTCGTGATCCTTTTGCCAGGTCTTGGTTAAGGTGCCGACCTGATAGTGCCACTCCTTCTTCTCATAGTAGAAGGAAACCAATGTGAAGATGTAGAGGAAGAGCAGGTAGTCAACACCCAGACCACCGTGCCAGCCTTGGTGAAGTCCTTGTACTTCTCATTGTCACTCAATCATCCAGCATCCTTCCTACTCTGGGAGATGCATAGATAATTCAGAAAATGCTCTGCCCATGTCTACATCTTTCCTAACCTTGTCACTGACAGATATTTGCACCCAATAATCACAAAGTCCACTCTAACAAATGGTTTATCACCTTCCTGAAGAAAGTCAACAATGGCAAACTCACCTTTTGATGAATAATTGTGAGTCTTATTATCTTTTGTTCCATAGTTTCACTTCTTAGGAGAGTGAGTATTCATAAACAGAAGACTTTGAACTGTTTATCCACAGACTACGTTCTCTGATGATTAGGTAACCTTGAATTTGGTTATCGTGGTAAATAAGGATTAGGAGAAACAAATAGGCCGAATTGATGTTTATTCAGGGAGAAATAACTTACAACCTAGACAGATTAAACACCAGGAAATTCAACCTGATCCTCTCCTGTCTGAGTAACGCCAGAAAGAGAGCACCTTCCTGACCCCCTCTGACCTATTTCCACAGGTCACTTTGCCCATGGCTCCACCCACAAAGGGCTTGGTCAGTGCCACAGAACTATCTCACTACAATTCCCCTTTTAGTCTAAAGAAAAGATTAAGGTTGTTAGTTGGGAGCAGTCTTGTAGTTCTCTCGACCTTTCTTTGTGTTCAACTTTATCTTCAAATCAATATTGGCTCCCTCTTTTATGTTCTCTCTCTCTCTGTCTCTCTCTCTCTCTCTCTCTCTCTCTTTCTTGTCTTCCATTCCTAACCAGGCTCAATCCTCCTTGTTGCACATGCCTTCCTTTCCTCCCCCTCATTGTCTCCTACTTCTCTCTCCATTCGCTGTCCTCACCCACTTCACCTGAGCTCTGGGGGACTTGTGCCTTCCCAGTTCTGTGAGGGACTTTATATGAATCTCTTAGAATACAACTTGTATCCTAGTTCCTCTGGTGATGTGAATTATAGGCTGGTGATCATTTGATGTATTTCTAAAACCAATATATGAGGGAGTACATACTGTGTTCCTAGTTTTGTGACTGAGTTACCACATTCAGGATGGTTTCTTTAAGTGCTATCCACTTGCCTGCGAATTTCAAGATACCATTATTTTTTCTGCAGATTAGTATTCCATTGTTTAAATGTGCCACATCTTCATTAACCATTTTTCAATTGAGGGGCATCTAGGTTGTTTCCAGGTTCTTGCTATTACAAATAGTGCTGCTATGAACATAGTTGAACAGATGTCTTTGTTGTATGGATGTGAATCCTTTGGGTATATGCCTAAGAGGGGGATTGTCGGGTCCTGTGGTAAAGTAATTCCCATTTTCTTGAGGAACCACCATACTGATCTCCAACATGGCTGTATGAGTTTGCACTCCCACCAGCAGTGGAGGAGTGTTCCCCTTTCTCCACTTCCTCTCCAACATAAGGCATCACTGGCAGGGGTAAGATGGTATCTCAAAGTTGTTTTGATTTGCATTTCCCTGATAGCTAAGGATGTGGAGCATTTTCTTAAGTGTCTTTCAGCCTTTTTGATTTCCTCCATTGAGAATGCTTTCTTCAGTACTGTACCCCATTTTTAATAGGGTTATTTGGTGTTTTGTTGACTAATTTCCTGAGTTCTTTGTGTATTTTGGAGATCAGCCCTTTGTCGTATATAGGATTAGTGAAAATCTTTTCCCAGTCAGTGGGCTGCCGTTTGGTCTTGTCAACTGTGTCCTTTGCCTTACAGAAGCTTCTAAGTTTGAAGAGGTCCCATTTATTAATTGTTTCTTTCAGCGTCTATGCCCCTGGAGTTATATTCAAGAAGCGGTCTCCTATATCAATTTGTTCAAGGGTACCTTCTACTTTCTCTTCTAAGAGGTTCAATGTGGCTGGATTGATGTTGAGGTCTTTGATCCATTTGGACAAATGGCGACAGACATGGGTCTATCTGCAGTCTTCTACACATCCTCATCCAATTGTGCCAGCACCATTTTTTGAAGATGCTGTCTTTGCCCCATTGTATAATTTTAGCTGATTTGTCGAAAATCAGGTGTTCATAGGTGCGTGGATTAATATCAGGATTTTCAATTCGATTCCATTTGTCTACAAAATTCCATTGGCTTAATACAAAACTATATACAAAACAGTGAATAACAAGTGTGTTCTAAGAAAAGGAAAATCGAGAACAAAATGACCTACATATCTAGTCCTAGGGTGAGGGCATAATGGAGTTTACAATAGAGTTGTCCTACGCTGGAAAACATAAGTCTAGTACCTAATATATCTAACTAGGAAGAGAGAATAATAGTTGTGATAGTTTAATCTTCAACCTCATCAAGACCTGAGAAGGAAATTAACAATACTAGAGTAGACAGGAAATGTGGATGGACAACTTCCAAAAGGGGCAGCAAGGACAGAAACAGCAAGCCACCTGAAAAGTCACCCTAGGTCTCACAGCCATGTTGGTATACCCAAATTTGGCTAAGGCCAAGAGAACTTGACAGACCACAACAACAGCAGGGAGGTAGAATTGCTATCTTACCCTGACTTGGCAAGGTCAAGCAGTCTTCTATATTTGTCTCCTGCAAGCACATAGGACTGCATGTCCAAATCAGTGGTCAAGGTGGGGGCAATTCTTTGCCCAACAGGCCATTAGCTGAGGTGAGATTGAAATCCAGCAGGAGCAACAACAGTGTCCAACATATTTTTGGGAAAATGCACGGTGCTGTCAGGAACAACAGTGTCTCATGTCAATGGAGTACTAATATTAAAACATTTAAATGACATGTTCTGCATGTCTATGAAGTGATTGAAGATTAAGCATCTATATCTGACTAATCTCATCGGTACAGGAAATATGAGTGAAGATAATCTGTAATACTCGGGAACTTAGCTAAAATGACTGATTAAAACTTCACTGAGTAAAGCAGGAACAAATACTTAAACAATATAACTACTTATGTACATACATGTAAATCCCTAAAATAGAGATAGAGTATAAGTGTGAAGACAAGAGGTAGAACTATAAAGGGCAGCAAGATAAATATCCCAAATTGTATCATTATACAAAATGTCTTGAATACAAGAAAAGTATACATACATAGAATATGGTAAAAAATAGTGTGCATAACATATTGTAAGTGGAAAGATTTAACACAATATAACAAAATATAAACTTAATTTTACATAGCTCACCACATAAGAATACACAACAATGTAAGCTGTAAAATACTATCTCATTCTTACTCAAATTCTCAGGAAAATAGGCTAATCTACCTATATCCCATCCAAACCATAACTTTCCCAACCATTCCCTATTCTTGTCTAAAAGATAAACCTGAGTGTAAGCATCACCCAATCCCAAATAACTAAAACCAACACAAAGACGATGACTATTATCCCAAAATTCAAAGGATAGGGAAAGGGGGCATCGTTATCTTAAGGTTACTTCCTGCTGAACTGGGACGATGATTGGTCCAATGGTTCCTGTAGGAAGAAATTTTTTAGCAACCAAATTTCTCAACAGAACTGGCTGTGACATATGTATCTAGTCACTGTGTGGCAGAAAATTCTTGACTGTAGTTCTATTTGAAACTCTGGCCAGGGTGTAATAAAAAGTTGCACCATTTCAGCTAGCTACTCATGAGTTGTCTCGAGTAAAACAGTCTCAAACCGGTTTTAGGGTGATGTTTGTAGTTTAGATGCATCTGGTTGAGTCAAGTGGAAACGATGTTGTGGGGCCTCATCTTCTTTCCGGAGAGTTCAAAGACTGCTGTTAGGAATCGTTATTATTCCTTGTGGAAAAGTTACACATCAATATTAAAGTAAAATTTTTAAGTTTTAAGGTATGCATTAGGGAAAGACAACAATAAGCATTAAAAGTATGTGAGAAATTTAGGATTTCAGAGAGAAAATTGCATATAAAATATTCTATTTTTGTTTCCACAGAAAATGAAAAGATGAGGATTCCTTCCAGATTAATGTGGTTTGATCAAGCCAGACCCCCTAAAACAGAGTTGCTGGTGATCCAACATTCAAAACAGCGTGGACAAAGCAGCCTCGCAGACTACAACCAGGATTTCTGCCGCTTCTTAGGATTCCCCCATGACAGCGCCCTTTACCAGCAGGAAGTAGTTTGGAAAGAACGACGCCCAAATTCCCAAATATTATTCATAAATGTTTGTTTTCATTTAAATGGACTTGGTTATAAATGGTTAATGATCACAACCAATATTCTTTTTAAAGGTAAAAAGGGAATTATGGTATAGATATGAATACTTTGTTTTGGAATGGATTTTCATTTATTGATTACTTTGTTTTGGAATGGATTTTCATTTATTGATACAAATTTAAAGTCAATTTGGTGATATGTATATTTCTCCTCTCGTTTAGGTATTGTGTTTATTGAGCTCAGTTAGAAATGTAATGTATAATGTAGTACAGATTATAGTTAGTTACCTATGATAGTCAGAACTTATAGTTAAGTTAGTTAGGATTTCTAGATATATAGACATGTATTTGAAATAGATAGGCATTCTTCAAAACTTTCAAAGACCTACAGAATATGGCATTTAAAATGGTTTAGGGTTTTCGGGACAGTGAGACATAATTGCTCTTGACAATACCACCTGCACCAGAAAAGAAGATGGACATTAAAGAAACTCGTTTTGGAGTTTGCTTCCAATATGGCAAGACTAGCCATTTGGACAAGATACTGCTCTTGTCTGGACTGTTTGACTTTGTAATGTATAAACTGGACATGCAGGACCCAAAGAAAAGTGATTGCTGATTCAAGATGGACATTGCTACAGAGTTCCTGCTTTATGAAAAAATCTGTAGGACACAAAAAAAAAGTGACTGACAAAGTGCCAATATGAAACAGTTTAAAGTTTCCTGCTTTGCAGAAGAGTCTGCCAGACACCCTATGGCCTATGGGCTAAAGATGGAAGATTACAAAAGAACTTTAGGTGACCAGGCAGTGAGTTGTCTCTGTCATTTCTAGAGTTTATATATTATCCTTCTGTGGTCTTTGATGGAGTTAAAGACAAATAGTTATGGTTATAGTTCATTAGTTAGGATTAAATATATGTTACTTAGACTTTAGACACACAAAGATAGAATAGATGATGGAATATTTTCTTCAAATCTTGCTAAATGTTAATGGACTAAATATTGTTAACTGTGATTCTTACTTGATAACTATTGTATAATATATTTTGCTATGATAAGGTTAAAACCCTTCTTTTTATTTAGACAGAAAAGAGGAGATGATGGAAGATGTCATTCTGTATATGTTTCTCATACTGGTTAATAATAAATCACCATTGGCCAATAGGAAAGGAAGATAGGAGAGACAAGGAGGAAATAGGAAGTAGTAAGGAGGAGTCAAGATGGAGAGTCTGGAGAGAGCTGGACCCCGGTAAGAGAAGGCCATGTGAAAATACATAGATCAGCAGAAATGGGTTAATACATAAGACAAAGCTAGTCAATAAGAAACTAGTACCTGGCCAACAGTATAATATCAAATACAGAGTCTCTGTGTATTATTTAGGGCTGGCGTGGCAACAGGACAAGTCCAGGGGCTTCAGGCAGAAAAACCGTACTCCTTACATTTGGTAACCAGTAAAAGCTGTAGGCACACTTCCAGAGGTGTGGCTATGACTTGTTTAGGCGAATCAAATGCTCTCATGAAAAGTTTGAGGAGATAGTTATCTTGGGAGACTGTAATGTCACATGATAACACTTTCTCGAATCTGCTCTCTCGTCCTTGGCCCACGATACCATGATACAGAATGCAAGCAGGGTTGCCAGGCAACATTTATGAACCAACATTCTGTCACATTCTAGTGCCCCTCCCCCATGCTAAAAGGAGTATACTCACGGATGAACTAACCTTACAGCCTCACTGAGTTTCTCACAAAAACAAAGCAGGGCTATTCCTTTTGACTTCTACATATTTAACAGTCTCTCAAGCTACAACATGCCTATAGTGACTAAGCATGAAAACGAAGGCATCATTGTGCCCTTCAAGTACAATGGTGAGTATTTTAAACCTGTTTTCGATGCTTCAATTTTCTAATTTCTAGAATGGAAATGATAGCATTAATCGCCTCTACCATAATCCTTTTCTCTTTATTGAAAATAAAATAAACTCCTCTTCATCCTCTTACCTTTAGAGGAGCTTGATTCCATGGTTTCTCAGAGTTGTTTAGATTTTCATTAGGCTGATGATTAAGGATTTTGAGCAGTGTCTTCTGTTTCTTTCAGTCATTTTGGATTCCTCAATTGACTGTTCTCTATTAAGTCCTGTACCCTGCTTTCTAATACGGTTATTTAGAGTGATTTATTGTTGGAGGTGTGTCATGTTATCAGCCCGACAGAGTTCATTAGATGAGATTCCCTGATCAGGAGATTATTCAGTTATTCCATTTTTAAAATCGGTGGTCACTGTGTCCTTCATGGGTCAGTAGTTGCAAACTCTCAGAAACTGATGATGCGAAACAGTACAGTTTTTTAAAATTGTGTAATCATTCGATTGTTAAAAATCTACTATTACGTAATCAGTAATCACTGTATAAGGCAGTGTCCCCCATTCTCCGGGCACTACTTCTGGTACCGATCTCCTGCTGTGTCA
Source organism: Phodopus roborovskii (assembly GCF_943737965.1). Lineage (NCBI taxonomy): Eukaryota > Metazoa > Chordata > Mammalia > Rodentia > Cricetidae > Phodopus > Phodopus roborovskii. The sequence goes on along the minus strand of NW_026125978.1, from coordinate 11,311 downwards.
ATCCCACAGCAGCCATATGATGGATGACACCATCATTACTTACGCAATCGAATAAGTTAATAATTGGATAGTCCTCCATACTTAACTTTCATAAGATGGAACCAATCTCCAGTGATTGTCAAGGAAGTAGTTCTTAGATAATTAAATAATGCCACGTGATTAACTCCCATGGAGGAATGGCCCTACTCCAGTCAGGAAGAACAACATCTTCATCGATTTAAATAATTAATATATAATGAAAAATGATTGTATAATGACATGGTGGTGCATACTTAAATCCCACATGGAGTAGTCAGACTGATCTCTTCCTGGAATAATGATTTTTTAAAAAAATTGAGTTGATAATTAATTAGTGGGCCTTTTATAGTAACACTGACTAGATGGCACCAAAGTCCTAAACCTATCGCTGATGTAAATTTCTATTAACATAGCTAAATGATGAAGTAATGAGAGGATGTTACATCATCAACTCCCAAAATCTGACTCCAAAAGGGACCTATGGTCCATAATGTTACCTGTATTTTATACACATTAAACAAGTGGATGGTGTTTTATGCGTGAAGCCTAAATGATTGCTCAATACTGAAGAGACATTGAGTTCTTAATCATCGATTTGAACAAAAAAAATGAATGAATAAAGAGATATTTTTTCACAATTCACCCCTAGAGAGATAATGAAATGATATCAACATTGATTTATATAAAGAAAGGAAGAAAGAAAGAAAGAAAGAATTCACAAGATGCAATTTAACCAACTAGGTGGATACAGACTCCATTCTCCCTGGAGTAGAAAAAGACAGATTTGAATAATGAAATAATCAGATAGTTAGATAGTCTGTCACACTTGAGTCACACAAGGTGGCACCAAACTTCAGGGATCACAGATTATATAATGAAAGAATTTAATAATGAAACAATTTTTCATAATTCTCCCCTAGAGAGATAACAAAATGATATCAACATTGATTTAAATAAAGAAAGGAGGAAGGAAAGAAAGAAAGAAATTATTCACAAGATATAATTTAACACCAACAAGGTGGATCCAGCTATGCTTTTCTCTTCTCTTCACTTTTCTTCTCAAGTCTATTCCTCTTCTGACCAAATATTCCTAGTCCAATGTTCTTACTCTCCTACATCTTTCCTTTTGTTAGTTCACTCTCCACTCACTACCCCCCTCAATTCCCATATGCTCTGGGTACCGTGTCCCTTCCTGCTTTTGTGAGTGACCTTATAAGAAACTCTTAGAATCCTCCTTGTATCCTAGTTTCTCTGGCAGAGTGATTTGTATCGTGTTTATCATTTGCACTATGTCTAAAATCTACATATGAATGAATACATACCATGTTTATCTTTCTGTGACTGGGATACCTCATTCAGGATGGTTTCTTCAAGTTCTATCCACTTGTCTGTGAGATTCAAGATTTCATTGTTCCCCCCACCACCACAGAGTAGTATTCCATTGTGTAAATGTGGCGCATCTCCTTTATACATACTTCAGTTGAGGGGCATATAAGTTGCCTCCATGTTCTTGCTATTATAAATAATATTGCTATGAATATATGTGAGCACAATTCTTGGTTCCATGGATGTGGATCATTTGGGTATGTGCACAAGAGGTAGGTTACTGGGTCCTGTGGAATACTGATTCCCATTATCCTGAGGAACAGCCAGGCTAGACTCCAAAATGGCTCTTCAAATTTACAGATCCACCTGCAAAGAATAAGTTGTCATTGCTTTTTCTAATTTTATCCATTCTGACAGCAGTAAGATGGTATCTTAAAGTTGTTTTAATTTGTATTTCCTTATTAGCTAAAGATATTGAACATTTTCTTAACTGTATTTCATCATTCCCCCTATTTCGAGTTCTCTATTCAGTTCTATACCCCATTTTCATAGAGTTATTTGGTGTTTTGTTGACTAGTTTCTTGAGTTCTTTTTATATTTTGGAGATCCGACTTTTGTCGGATTGGTGAAAATCTTTTCCCAGTCTGTGGGCTGACATTGGGTCCTTTGCCTTACAGAAAACAGAAACTTCTAAGTTGGAATAGGTACCATTCATTATTTGTTGATCTCATTGTCTATGGTTCTGGAGTTATTGTCAGGAATCAGTCTCCTGTACCAATTTGTTCAATATACCTCTATTTTTTTTCCTAAGAGGTTCAGTGTGGATGGATTTATGGAGAGATCCATTTGGACATGTGTTTTGTGCATGGCTATAGACATAGATCTATCTTCAGTCTTCTGAATACCATCATCCATTTGTACCAGCACCACTTGTTGAAGATGCTTTCCTTATCCTATTGTACACTTTTAGCTGTTTTGTCAAAAGTCAAGTGCTCATATGTGTGTGGGATAATACCAAGATTGTCTATTAACTTTCATTGAGCTACTTGTCTATCTTTGTGCTACTACAAGGCTCTTTTCAGAACTATAGCTCTGTAGTAGATCTTAAAGTCAGGGAGGATGATGCCTCATGAAGTTCCTTTATTATACATGTTGTTTTAACTATTCTTGTTCTTTTGTTTTTCAATATAAAGTTGATTATTATCTTTTCAAGGTCAGTGAAGATTTGTGCTGGGATTTAATAGATATTGAATTGAATCTGTAGATTGCCATTGAGAAAATTGCGATTTTTACTATGTTTATTCTACCTATCCATGAGATTGGGAGATCTGTACATTTTCTGGTGTTTTCTTTAATTTCTTTTTGTAAATACACAAATTACTGTTATATAGGACTTTCACTTGTTTGATAGGTGTTACCCCAAGGTAGTTTATGTTGTTTGTGGCTATTGTACAGGGTGATGTTTCTCTGATTTCTTTATTAGCCACTTTGTTGTCTGAATATAGAATGGCTACAATTTTTTTTAGTTTATCTTGTATGCTTATACATTGCTGAATGTGTTTTTCAGCTGTAGGAGTACCATGGTAGAGTTTTCTGGTTGCTTATGTAAACTATCATATCTTCTGAAAATAGAGAAAGATTGAGTTCTTCCTCTCAATTTGTATCCTCTTGATATCCTTTTCTTGTCTTATTTCTTTAGCTAGCACTTCAAATACAATAATGAAGATATATGGAGACAGAGGGCAGCCTAGTCTTTCTACTGATTTTAGAGGAATTGCCTTAAGCTTCTCTACATTCAGCTTGATATTTTCTCTGTGTTTACTACATATTGCTTTTATTATGTTTATATAAATTCCTGTTATCCCTGATCTCTACAAGACCTTTAACATGATAGGATGTTGAATTTTGTCAAAGGTTTTTTCTACATCTAGAGAGATAATCATGTGATTTTTCATTTTTAGTTTGTTTATATAGTGGTATATTTGAAATATTTTCATATGTGAAGCCATCCCTGCTACACAAGGATGAAGCCTACTTGATCATAGTAGATGATTTTTCTGATAGGTTCCTGGATTTGGTTTTCCCATATTTTCTTGAGTATTTTTGCATCAATGTGCAGGAGGGATATTGTTCTGTAATTTTCTCTTAGTTGTGTCTTTGTGTGAATGGGTATCAAGGTGATTGTAGCCTCAAAAAAGTGTTTTGTAATGAAACTTCTGTTTCTATTGTGTGGAACAGTTTCCAGATTATTAATATTAGCTCTTCCACGAATTTTCTGTAGAATTCTTCACTGAAGAAGACATCTGGCTCTGGGATATTTTTTATGTTGGAAGGCTTTCTATGATCGTTCCTACTTTGTTAGTTGCTATAGGTCAATATAAGTTGATTGTCTAGTCTTGATTTAATTTTGTTAAGTAAGAGTTACCCAGAAATTTGTTCATATCCTTTGAATTTTCAAATTTTGTGGAGTATAAGTTTTCAAACTATAACATTAAAATTGCCTGGATTTCCTCAGTGTCTACTGTTCTGTACCCCTTTTTGGTTCTGATTTTTAATTTCCATTTTCTCTCTTGGTTTTTGTTTAGTTTGGATAAAGGTTTGTCTCCCTTGTTAATTTTTCTGAAAAAAAAAAAAGCAACTCATTATTACATTGATTTTTTTTGTATGGTATTCCTGCTTTCTACTTTATTGTTTTCAGCCCAAAAATTGATAATGGGGCCTACTCCTGAGGGTTAAGTTTGCTTCATTTTTGTCCTAAGGTTTTCAGTTGTATTGTTAATTCTCTAATGTGTCTCTCATCCGTTTTCTTCATATGGGAACTGATTGCAATCAACTTCCTTCTTAGCAGTGATTTCAAGGTGTCCCATAAATTCATGTATGTTGTATCCACAACCTCATTGAATTTTAGGAATTCCTTTATTTATTTCTTCTTAGACCCAAGTATGTTGAAATTGAGCATTATTCAGTTTCTATGAGTATGTAGGGTTTCTGTTATTTGTTGTTTTTATTGAATTCCAATTATAAAGCATGGTGGTCTGATAAGATACAGGGTAATATTCAAATGTTTTTGTATCGGGTGAAGATTTTTATGTTGCCTAGTATATGGTCAATTTCAGAGAATGTTCCATGTGGAGCAGAGAAGAAGTTATATTCTTTTTTGTTTGGATGGAACGTTCAATAAGTGTCTGTGAAACACAATTGAGACATAACTTCTGTTAGTTCTTTTGTTTCTTTGTAAAGTTTCTGACTTGTGGTCCTGTCTAGTGGGGAGAGTGGGGTGTTGATGTCTCCCACTCTAAGTGTGTGGGTTTTATGTGAGGTTTGAGTTTTAATACCATTGCATTTACGAATGTGGGTGCGTTTGTATTTGGGGCATAGAGGTTCAGAATTGAGGTTTTATGCTTAGGATTTCTCCTGTGATGAATACAAAATGACTTTTTTCATCTCTTTTTATTGATTTTGGTTTGAAGTCTAATTTGTTAGGTATTAAGATAGCCAAACCTGCTTGCTTCTTGGGTCCAGTTGATTGGAAGATCTTTTCCAAGCCCTTTACCCTGAGTAACATCTATCTTTGAATCTTAGATTTGTTTCTTGGTTGCAGCAGAAGTATGGATTCTGTTTCTGTATACATTCTGTAAGGCTTTCTCTATTTATTAGTGAGATAATACCATTAAATTGAGGGAAAGTAAGGGACATTGTTGGTTAATCATTTTTGTTTATGATTTGATGTTGGCAGTGGTTTTGTGTATATATTTCCTCTGCTTTCCCCTTGGATTCTTTTGAAATTAGTTTATCTATTTCCTCTTGGTTTTTGAGCTGTGGACATGCCACAGGCAGAGCATGATATGGAGCCAATCCAGGGAATTTCCAGGTTAGGGTGTGGGGGAATTTCACGCAAATTTTTCCCAGACTCACTCTAGCAGAATCCTGGCAATGGGGTCATAGATCCTGGTACACAGAGTTTCAAGTGGTTCCTGCAGGGATAGGCAGATCTAGCCAGGGCCTGACACTCTCCTTCTGAATCCTCTCTAGCAGAGGCCCAGCGATGGGGGACAAGCATCCAGCACCATGGACTCAGGATGGTGGCAATGATATGTGGATCTAGCTGGGGCCTGGCATTCTTCAAGTGAGGCCTCTAGCCAATGATGGTATCTGTTTTTCTAGCTTTTTTCCTTTTAATATTTATTTATTTTTTGAGACCCCATTTTTTTTGTGACTCTGCTGCTTGTACCACAACTATATCTTGTATACCATGCTTGTCTTGAACTCACAGAGATAGGCTTCCATCTGCCTCCTGAACACTAGTGTTAAATGCATGTGCCACCACCACCCAGCTATTGCCATCTTTTTAAATATGTTCTTTAAACACATTACTGTTTGTATCTCTGTGCTGCTGCTCTCCTATGTTTCTTAAATTTTACTTATTCCATTCATTTTGTCAAGTGATGTTTATTATTGATTTCTGAGTTGAGCAAAGTTTTTTTTGTAACTTTGGGTTGTCTTATGCTGTATAATTGAGAATTGTTTTGAACTCCCATTCCTGCCTCTCACATACAGTGCTGGGAAGTAAAACCTACACTTCCTTCCTGCCTGGTCCTTGACTGGTAAGTGAGAAGGTAAATAGACCAGAAAATGAGTGAACTCCCAAGATCTCAGATTAGTGTGGGGACTTATATATGAAGAGGGATTTGTGCAAGGATTGAGTTCATGACCCACTTGGATACTAGTGGAGTCACAGTGCAGAAAGTGAGAGGAAGGATATAAGCTGAGATTTCCTCCTTCAATGATAGTTGAGGTGAGCAATGTGGAATCAGTTAATCATTCCTACATAATCCATAATTTTCCCGGTGGGCAGTTTCTTGGAATCCCCAGATGAGGGCTATCAAGAATCAGGATAGAGGAGAGACCTTATCATGAATACAAATTGCTATAGTTAAAGTATTCAGCCAAAACGGGTCTGGGTGAACTATTGTGGACTATGTAACAGAGCTGATAATTTTTGTGGTTTTGGATGTACAGTCTGAGAGAAAAGGTTTGAAAAATCCTTGGTGTGCTCTATTGAAACCACATGGAGCTATGCTTATTAGGCCCATGGACACTGTGGCCTTAGTCAGTAATGTTAATGGGATTGCCTGTTTTCCCCCTGTACTCCACTGCTTGAGTAGCCTTCTGAGGTTGTCCTATCGAATGGTAAATCCTGCTGACTTTTTTAGAAGTCTATTTTTCCTTCCATTTTCCCATAGATGTAGTATACAAGAAGCTATTCTTCATGAGAAGCTTACTTAGAATAACACATGGATTAACCAATAACTCCATGCACCAGCTTTAATCGTGTCTTTGTTCTGCCTTCCCTACTTTTCTCATCTTCTAACACTTCTCCCTCCAGATCTGCTGTTCAAGTTACTCCTGTACTATGAAATATTATGGTGCTATCTTTTCTGTTGAAAGCATACATTGCCTTACTGGCACGACTTGCAGTATCTGTCTCCTAAAACAACTAAGGCTATTTATTATTGCACCAATAAACTCTGTCTCAAAAAAAAAAAAAACAATAACAACAAAAATAACCATCTGTTGTAGGTTCTTTCCTTTTGATCATTACAAGAAATGAACACAATTTGTCTATACAGACATATTTCTTTACTTATTTCTTAAGTCTGTGGCAATGTCCTTATGTCCTCTTGATTATCCCTGCTTAAACTACATGATTGGATGCCCTCAGTGGAATTTTTGGCACCAAGCTTATTAAAAACGTTATTTTTGGATACCAATTATATACAGATATGTTTAATAAGCAGAACTCATTAATCTGTAACATTGCTCATTAAATTAAAATATAATTCTCTGAACGATGGCAGAATATTACCCACATTTTCATAGAGAAATCTAGACCATGTGGTGTCTCTCTTGAAACAAATATCAGTCACTGCAGGGTCAAAAGCAGAACAGTTTAGGAATCCTTTTGAGTTAATTTTGTTAGAGTCTGTGTGTATAAGTTCTGAACACATAGAGTCATCGGGAGGTGGGTAACATTACACAAGATCTCAGGTTACGTGGATGGATTTCTCTCTTTTTTTTGACAAAAATTGATGGTATTTACCCCTTCTTATTTTTTTTCTTCTTCCCCCTGATTGTTCTTTCCCTAATATTGTACACCTCTAGATCACTGCATGGTAGGTGTAGAAGCCATGCTGTATCAATATATGTATATATGGTTTTCATAATCCTATTGGGATTCTAACTGGTTCCCATTTGCATGAATCTTTGTAATCAGATATCCACTTCACTGAGGAAGAGTGGGCTTTGCTAAATCCGTCTCAGAAGTGTCTCTAGAAAAATGTGATGCTGGACACCTACAGGAACCTTGCTGCTACAGGTAAGACTGAATTTTCTTTCATGTTTTAAAATAAGGGACCAACTGTTTCTTGATTATTGATACTATTCTGTAATTTGATTAAGAAAAGGGAAAATTGGGTGAGTGAGGCATGGTTCTAAGGGTCATTGAAGTTATTACTTAAATTTTGTACAATTTGGAAGAGTGCATCATATATTTTCTGTTATTTCAGACTACATTTGGGATAACCATAATACGAAGGATCATTGTCAAACTTCTAGAAGACACAGAAGGTAAATTTTCATGTGCAAATTTATGCATATTTGGCTCTGCAGATATTTTAATGTATCCTGGAAATTTTATTGAAAAGTCTCACTTAAAATATTAAAAAGATTAAGAAGAGCAACAGTGAAAATAAGTGTAGCTTAAAGTGATGATTGTCATTTTCTCACAAAACCCTGTACCTCAGTGAAAGGTAGCTCTTCTGTGTTTGCAATGCATTTGTGTAAAATGAGAAGGAAATTATGTCTTAACAGATATCACCCTTTGAATTATAGCACCCAGATATCTATTCTGTAGATATGCCCGTCTGTTTAGTTTCATTATATTCAGATATTTTAAACAGTTTACATGTTGCATAGGTGATAAGTATATGTCCAAGACCTCCTAAGAAAAAAGTCTATAGTTAAGCAGGCATTATTTATCTATTTGTGACTTTGCTATGGATATTGAAAGGGTCAGTTTATGAGTGTCAAGAAGGTTGTTACGTTGAAATCTTAAAGTTGATTTAAAGAAAGTGAAAGTGTGAATGCTATGTGGAAACTTTTTATTTGTTTTATTAGTTTCATAAGAATATCAAGTATGTAGAGCCGTGTAGTTGTGGCCCATACCTTTAATTCCAACATTCATGACCAAGAGCAAGGTGGATCCCTTAAGTTTGTGATCACCCCAGTCTTCAAAGTGAGTTCCAGGATAGCTAGATTTACACAGAGACATTCTGTATTAGAAAATGTAGGGAAAAAAGTATTTAGTTTACTCAAATACAAGCCATGTGAATTTAGAATGTGGAAAGAAGCAATGTACTTCTCTTATGACAATGAGGAAGAAATGAAAGATATTTAGAAGTCCCCACTTTGAGGATATTTGTTGAGTATGAAACAACTTTCAAATTTATCAATATTCCGAAGTCATCTGAAAAAATACCATCAATTTACACTGCAGTAAATCCATATGACCATTGGAATGTGTGAATGCTTCCATTTGTACTGGTATATTTAGCCAATGTAGTCTGATTTCAATGAAGGAAAACTGATAAATGGTATAAATATGGCAAAGCTCTGTGTCATTTAGATTTTTACTATTATATGTAAATATATGCAATAATTGAGGGCCATGAAATAAAGCTCTTACTCTGAATCCACAGGTATCCTCAATGAAATCAAAACAATACCACATTAGAGAAGCATCATGAATGTAAAACTCAAGATATGATTCTTGTTTACAATTAGGCCAAATTACAACTTTATTTTATACATGTAGAAAGTTTCTTTAGTTTCATGCATGTGGCAAAGTTTTACATATGCTAATTATCTTTGCAGGAATGAAAGAAGCCATAAGGGAGCGAATCCTGTGAATATACACAATGAATGTGTGAAAAACTTTGTGGGTTACATGCATATTCAATGTCTTGAAAAAATTCATAATGGAAAGAAACCATATAGAAATCTAGAGTGTGTTGAAGTCTTTGCATGTCACAATTTCCTTCTTCTCAGTGACAGAGCACACATGGTAAAAAACACCTATGAATGTATTCAATGTGGTAAGACATTTGCAAGACATACTATGCTTAAAAAGACATCTTAGAACATATACTGGAGGGAAAACACAAGACTATAATCTATGTGGCAAATGTTTTTCACAATACAGTTATATAAAAGATCACATATTGGAGAGAAACCCTATGTATGTAGCCAATGTGATAGGGCATTTTCACAAGTTAGTATGCTACAATCTCATCATAGAACACATACTGGAGAGAAACCCTATGCATGTAATCAATGTGGTAGGGCATTTTCACATGACACTACTCTCAAATCTCATCATAGAACACATAATGGAGAGAAACCCTATGTATGTAATCAATGTGGTTGGGCATTTGCAAGTAATGGTCATCTTAAAGCAATATAAGAACACATACTGGAGAGAAACCCTATATATGTAACAATGTGGTAGTGCATTTTCATGTGCCAGTAATCTCCAGTGTCATCATAGAACACATACTGGGGAGAAACCTTATGGATGTAATCAATGTTGCAAAGCTTTTTCACAACACAACAATCTGGGACTTCATAAACGAACACATACTGGAGAGATACCCTAAGAATTTAGTCAATGTAGTAAAGCTTTCACAGCATATGATGTGCTTAAAAGTCATATAAGAACACTTACTCTAGAGAAACTTATGGATTCCATGATTGTGATAAAGCCTTTGCATACCCAGCACTCTCTAAGTCATAAAAGAATGTATACTTGAAAGATATTGAATATATCCCATGTGGGTAGGCCTCTCTATGTATCATTATTATTCATAATCCGAGAAATAAATCTTAATTGCATAAAAACACTAAACATGTATCCATTGCTGTGCACTTTGCTTATCCCTATAATCATACATGAGCCCTAGAAAACCCATATGGGAAGGAATCTTCCTACTAAGAATGTGGTATGATCTTCATTCAACACACATTGACTTACATAGTTTTTTTGGAGAGAAAAATATCTGACACGTGTGAACAATCAGTTCAAGCAATACAATGTCTCTGTTTTGTTCTCACTTGCAAACTCATGTGGAAAAAGTCTGGAAATTCACTGGTAAGGGAACAATGTTTCATGGTAACACTTGACTTGATTTACATAAAAAACCTCATTCATATGGATTGCTATCTCTAAGCCCAATCCTTCATGATTACTTTCTTTTACATGAAATAATAATGTTGCAGGAAAACTTTGAAGACTTTAGACCCTAGAACACAATGGTTACAGGATTGGTACTCATTAGAGAAAATATTCAAATATGGAAATCTGTTTAGAGATTTTGATTTAATTTTAATTATGTGATGTCAGTGTGTGAGTTTGTGATTGTTCATGATTTCTCACAAGAAGGTTGTACACCCTTAGTATTCCTGTGGGAGGAATTACAGTATGTTCTCAAAAAACTGATGTAGGTCTTGACAATGAACTTGCATAATTTTGTTCATCCACATTTCTAAACCTGTACGTATTTCGTCCTGTCTTATCATCTTGATATCAGGTAATAGGAAAATATGGAAGGGGAAACCTACATCTTGTAAATAATTTGGTGAACATCTTAGATATCATACTTGACTTTAGACTTTTTTTTTTGTTTTGTTTTTGTTTTTTTTTTCTTAGTTATGAATGCCCATTCTTAGCGGCTTGGTTTTGTTTCTTTCACATTTTTTTTTTATTTTATATAACTAAGTCCATATAGATGGGAAACAAACATTTATAGACAATATTTGGGAATTTGGGCATTGTACTTTCAAAACTACTTCCTGATAGTAAGGGGAGCTGTCATGGGAATTCGAAGGAGATTCAGAAACCCTGGCTGTAGTC